>NC_056741.1:975385596-975388096 GCF_019279795.1 Protopterus annectens | reverse complement strand
CATGTCCAAACCAACATAATCTTGCCTCTCTGGCTTTGTCTCCAAACCTTCCAATCTGGGCTAACCCTCTAATATACTTATTCCTAATCCTGTCCACCCTCATCACACCCAGTGCAAATGTTAACATCTTTAACTCTGCCACTTCCAGCTCAGACTCCTGTCTTTTTGTCAATGCCACTATCTCCCACCCATATAACATAGCTGGTCTCATTACCCTCTTGTAGACCTTCCCTTTCACTCTTACTGATACTCGTCTGTCACAAATCACTCCTGACACTCCTCTCCACCCACTCCATCCTGCCTGTACTCTCTTCTTCACCTCTCTTCCACACTCACCATTACTCTGAACTGTTGATCCCAAGTATTTAAACTCATCCACCTTCGCCACCTCTACTCCCTGCATCCTCACCATTTTTCTATCCTCCCTCTCATTCACACACATATATTAGTCCCGCTGACCTTCATTCCTCTCCTCTTTAGAGCATATCTCCACCTTTCTATGGTCTCCTCAACCTGGTCCCTACTCTCACTACATATCACAATGTCATCTGCAAACATCATAGTCCACAGGGACTCCTGTCTGATCTCATCTGTCAACCTGTCCATCACCACTGCAAATAAGAAAGGGCTCAGAGCTGATCCTTGAACGTGGCCGTTACTCCCACCGCAGACCTCACCAATGTCATATTACCCTTGTACATATCCTGTACCACTCTTACATACTTCTCTGACCCTCCTGACTTCCTCATACAATACCAAACTCCTCTCTAGGCACCCTGTCATATGCTTTCTCTAAGTCCACAAAGACACAATGCAACTCCTTCTGACCTCTGTACTTCTCAATCAACATTCTCAGAGCAAACATCACATTTGTAGTGTTCTTTCCTGGCATGAAACCATACTGCTGATCACTAATCATCACCTCCCTTATTAACCTATCTTCCACTACTCTTTCCCATAACTTCATGCTGTGACTGAACAATTTAGTCCCACTGTAGTTACTACAGCTCTGCACATCACCCTTATTCTTAAAAATCGGTACCAAAACACTTTTCCTCCATTCCTCAAGCATCCCCTCACTTTCCAAGATTTCATTAAACAATCTAGTTAAAAACTCCACTGTCATTTCATCTCCATGCCTCCACGGGTATGTCATCTGGACCAACAGCCTTTCAGAGCAATACAAAAATAAAAGTGAGAAAGCTAGCAAATTATAAGTTCAGTTTTGTAGGTTTATGTACGGTAAATTTATTCAGGCAAACAAGTAAATAATATATTCAAAGTGATATACAGCAAAAGACCACAAGAAAGGGGGTTTAGTAGTTTTACCTTCTAAACCTGGGTATAATCTCTGGGAATTTGTACATTAACAGTTTCTGCAAACATATACACAAGTGAGTAAGCTACATCCTTTGACAATTCAATGGTATGGATGGGGGGGGGGGGGGGTGTACAGGATGGTAGGGTGGTTGTTTTTTTGGGGGGTGTAGGGTGGGAGGTTGAGGAGGTAGGATTGGTTAGGCTATGGAGAAGTGGATAGGATAAAGGCAGTGGGAATAAGTTTGTGTAAACTTGTCATAAGTGTATAATACAACAGCATGCAGGAAATGCATGCTAACTCAAAGAGAGATTGCAGCATCAAATTTGGGGATTTTAGGAGGACATGCTTGTTTTGGATATCTGCAAGGCTGACTGAATTGAGTATGTAAAGGGGTATGGCATTCCATACAAGCTGTGGTATCTACAGTTTTTGACTGTGGTGGTGTGGATAGCATGTGGAAGCTGGGACTGACATCTGAATTTACTGATCCTTTCCCAGATGGTGAGTCTATTGGTGAATACAGAGAATGAGATTTGGTTTAGTGTTTTGAATAATAAAGACATGATTATCAGATTGGCTGTTTGGTGTATTGGCAGCCACGTTACCTTTTTGAGATTAGAGTAATGGTGTTATACACCTGGGGCTTGTAAAATGAAGACAGGCCATTTTAAAGAGTATTAAAGAGATAAGGGAATCTTTTTACTGGCAGCAGTGACAATTGGAAAACCATATTCTAGCTTAGACATGAACCTTCTTTTCCTAATGGCTTCTTTGTCAGCTGGGGAACTGAAGTGTGAATTTCTTGATTTTTTTTGTTTGAGTTTGCTTAACACAGACCAAGCGTATGTATATGTGTATATATATATATATATATATATATATATATATATATATATATATATATATATATATGGATCCCTTCAAAACATTGAATGGTCATAACATCTAAGCTCAGAACACTGAGACCATAACATCTAAAACCCATAACATTTAAAACTCATAACATCAAATTTCATAACATTGAAACTTTGCATCATAACTTCAAAACCTAGAAGTCACATGTAAATAACATCCCATCCACCTAAAATACCACAAATGTAGTAAACACACTTTGTACTATATTTCTGCTCCGCCACCAGCCCACCCCCATGAATTCAATATACCAACTCAAAGAATGCA
>NC_056741.1:975358096-975383096 GCF_019279795.1 Protopterus annectens | reverse complement strand
ATATAGAACTCTGTATACAACTCTCAAAATTCTAAAAACAGAATTAGCAGGGGGCATCACAAACATGTTCTGGTGCTATCGTGAATGTAGAAGATTTCAAGTGGAAACAAATGTGTGTCTGCCTTTTCTACTCAAACTCTGATTCTGTGAAAAGTCAACATAGATGTTTTTCTACTCATTCTGTGTTAGTGGGGATAAATGGAGAAATTAAATAAGTGAGGACTCTATAGCTTACTTTTCTCTTTATTTCCATTCATTGACAATATTAGTAATGTTGAAACTTGTGACACCCTATGAACGATAGTTTTGTTTAAATACATAGCACACTGGTAAACCGTATGTAACATGGAACATAATGATTATCCTCCAAAACCAGTAAAAAGACAGATATGCTCAGTACTATTCTGATATCTTCTGATATCAGAAAGATACTGCTGAATCTGATTGCTAGAGCAGAAAAGTTAGCAGACCACAGCACAGAGGGAATAAGCAGAAGATGCTTAACATTTGATCTGTTTTACAGAGTGATGAGTGTAACATCTTTTTAAAAAATTAATTCCCGTAATGGACACTTCACAATCTGCCCGTTGTCTTTGTGGCAACACTAAGTGTGCTACGGTTTTCAAAGATGTAAATCCTTTTGTACTGCTACACTTTCTTTTATTATTGGTAGCACATGGAGCGCATTACACTCCATCGCTACAAAGAATTATGATGAGGTGCTTCATTTATCACTTAGTTATATGTTTTCAACATGGATGCCAAGATTCACCTCTCAAGCTTCACTTCTCTTCTCTATTCTCATGATGTGAATTTCTTGACATGCATCTTCAGCACTTTATAAGTTCATTATAATTGGAGACCCAGTCATAATCCACTTTGCTATGTTTCTGGAAATAACTAAAAGATATAACGCTGATGGGTGTGATATCTGTCTGATGAAGATCAGCCTTTCTTACTGTCTCCTGCTCTTATCCGGTTTCTTTCGACTCTCATTCATATCTCACAGTTCTTGTACGATATCTGTATGAGGAAGCTCAGCCTTCTTTATTCTCACTCTCTCTCACCCTGCTTCTTTCTACATGCATTCATATCTCACACTTCCTGTACAATAACTGAGGAAGCTCGGCATGTTTATTCTCTCCCTGTTATCCTACGCCTTTGTACTCTCATATAGAGCTCACATTTCTCTCATAAAGATCAGTACACACGATATGCAAAATCAGCTTCAAGTCTTGTCCCTTTACGTAATTATCGTTTCTTTTATGGCCAAAATGGCTGATGACATTAAAGCTACGCTCCCCAATCAAAAGTTCTATATGTAGACAACATGACTGCATCACTTAGCTGAATCCCTTAAAGCTACAGACTAATGTCTGCCCTGGCTATCCATCCTTGAAGCTAGACTTACCACATAACAGACCTACAATTAAATTTGCTTGAATGTATTGCCTCACAAGCCTATTGTCTGCAGCTCAATAAGCACCTTTGTTAAGAATTAACCTTGATAATACTCTGGTAACAACAGAATTACTTGTAGATGGCATCATCTATACTCAGCTGAAAGATATAGCAAATCTGCTGGCTGACAAATTCAGCCAAAATTTCACCTACCCGTCACCCCCAGGTCTCCCATAAGAAATACCCTCTACCACTCCACTGCCAATTACACCAAAGAGCAGGTTGCTACTGTGCTCTCTAAAGGTAAAAATATGGCTTCAGTGTTACCTAACAACATACAATGTTGCCTCTTGAATAGCTTAAAATAGGGACTTATCAGGCCCATTAGGATCTGTATTTAACCACAGATTATGGACTGGCTTTGTCCTGATAGAATGGAGGACAGCAGCAATCATCCCTTTGCATAAAGGAGGACCATCTACTGACCCAGGAAATTACAGACCCATAAGTTTGACTAGTCTATGTAAGGCCATGGAAAAAATAATTATGTACCTGATAAATAATAACATAGGAAATCTCCATAGAATCATAGGATGACACTAGACTATTGGCTTGAGGCCCTTATAAGCTTAGCCAAGAATTTTGCACATATTCCCACAAAGTCAGCAGTAGTTTCCCCTGTCCAGCAGGGACACAGGTGGGATCCCAGGGGTGTATTTTCTGTTTCCCATCCAGTCATCCAGGTTCCTCTTAAAGAGAGTTAGAGAGGTGCTCTGCTTGACATGGTTAGGGAGTCTATTCCATAGATGGAGGAGTCTTTGGGACACAAATCTATCCAGCCAACAAGTTCTATTAATGTCATAGACCAGGTTGAGGCCTTGCACGTAGGTTGTGTAAGTGGAGTTTGACTTACAAATATGCAGCAACTCCAACAAGGCTGGGTCTGAGATGGCCTTGTATGTCGGACACAGGTCACTGCTGAGCAGTCTGTATGAAACTGAAAAGAGGGACAGGGCTTTTTGCCTATCTGTATAGGATAAATGTTTGAGACCCTTGATTTTCCTGGTCAGGAACCTTTGTGGCCTCTCCAGCTGCTGCATGTGCTAGGCAATGTACATGGCGAGGGGGACATTGTACTCGATAATGGGTCTGATAACGGAGGAGTACAGGGATGTTATGACCTCCTTGTTCCTGGATGAAATACCCTTATTTATGAGGTTGACCATGTAGGAAGCCTACTGTACAACAGAGAAAAAGTACAGTTTTGTACCTACCATAAATGTAGATGTTCGAGTGCTCATACAGCTGCAGTCATAACAGATGGGTTATCCTGCCGTCAGGCGGGTCCTCGGTCGGCCGAATTCCAAAGTCTAGGTCCGGCGTCGGTTGTCGTCACTTCCTCCCTGATGTCAGCGTGGCAGGGGAGTAAAAGAGGCAGCCAACGCCATTTTCTTTAGTTTCTCTTGCCCCAGATGTCAGGTGCCCCCAGAAGGAAGGCAAACATAACGTTATGTAAAGATGCAATGTTGATAAATCAAAAACAGTAGTTGCAAGCAAATACACCATAAAAGAATACCCCAAAAAGGTTATATGAAAAGTGTTTGTCATAAGGCCTGTCCTAAGAGGGGATGGAGGGAGGGAAACCTGGACTGCAGCTGTATGAGCACTCGAACATCTACATTTATGATAGGTACAAAACTGTAATATGTTCATCATGCATACAGCTGCAGTCATAACAGATGGGTAGAATCCCAAAGCTAAGTAAGGGTGGTAGGCACTAAGTGGAACTAGGAGGGGCTAGGATGCCCTGCAGGACTGCTGTGGCAAAGCCCGCTCTAGATTTTGAGTATAGTGGGAGGTGATAGTGCTTGGAGAAAGTGTGCACTGAACTCCAGGTGGCTGCTTCCAAAATGTCCTTGGTAGGGACCCTCCTGAGGAAGGCTGCACAGGTAGCTGTTCCTCTGGTGGAGTGGGGTCCGATGCATGCAGGCACAGCTTTTCCATGAAATGAGTAACAACATCGTATGCAGTGGGCTATCCACTTTGAAATTGTCTGTTTGGAAATAGCCTTTCCCTGAGCACCTACTGCATAGGACACAAAGAGTTGCTCATATTTCCTGAATGGCTTTGTTCTGTCCAAGTAGTAACAAAGTTGTCTGTGAATGTCCAAGGAGTGTAGTAGTCTTTCCCCTTTGTTTTGTGGATTAGGATAAAAGATAGGTAAGTGGATAGTCTGATTCAAAGCTACACTGGATACTACCTTTGGCATAAAGGTAGGATTGGTTCGTAAGGAAACTCTGTCCTGATGGAAAATGATGAATGGTTGCACAGCCATAAGGGCCTGTAGCTCCGAAACCCTGCGTGCTGAGGTGATAGCCATAAGAAAGGCTGTTTTCCATGACAAGTACTGTAACTCTGTTGAAGAAGCTGGCTCAAAGGGAGAAAGGGTCAGCTTTTCCAATACGTAGCTGAGGTCAGAAGCAGGGACTGGTGGTTTCCTTTGGGGTTTTAAATTCTTTGCCCCTCTGAGGAACTGCCTTAAGAGAGGGTGAGAGAATAATGGAGGATCTGTGTTGTATTGTGCAGAAATGGCTGAAGCCTGGATCTTGATGGAGGAGAAGGAAAGTCCATTGTTTAACATCTCAGCTAGGTACTGTAAAATTTGAGGTATATTTATTACCCAAGGATTCTGTCCCTTTTCTTGATTCCAGGCACAAAATAGTTTCCATTTGGCGGAGTAAGCCTTTCTAGTAGAAGGTCTTCTGGCCTCCAAAATGACATCCTGCACCTCCTTGGAGAGGAGAAACTGTTGGGAAATCAATGAATTCTCCATGCAGCTAGATTTAGAGTTTTGAGATGGCTGTGAAGGGTTTTGTAGTTGTGCTGGGACAACAGAAGAGGGACTAGAGGCAGGATCCATGGTGGGGAATGTGTCAGGCTCCTCAGGAGCGGATACCAGTGTTGTCTTGGCCAGTCTGGAGCGATGAGAATCATTTTCGGCCTCTCTGCTCTGGCTTTTAATAGAACTTTGGGCAGCAGAGGAAGAGGCGTGAAGTGTCAATGTTGCCCAATTGAAGGAAAGTGCGTCCACTTTCCAGGCCTGTGGATGATAGGTCCTTGAACAAAATTTTTTCAACTGGCAATTTCTGTGGGTAGCAAAGAGAGCTATGTCTCGCTGTCCCCATGCCTGAGTTATCTTTGTGAAAAGTTGAGGATGCAACTTCCATTCGTGTGGATCTGTCATATTTCTGCTTAGGTTGTCTGCCAGTGTGTTTTCCTTTCCTGGCAGGAATTGTGCCTGCAGTTGAATTTGCAATTCCAGTGCTGTGTTCCATAGGGTCATGGCTTGCCTGCACAGGGGGTATGAATGAGTTCCCCCCTGTTTGTTTATGTACCACATCACTGTGGTGTTGTCTGTCCATATCAATAGCTGGCCGGGATGCAGTAGGTCTTTGAAGGTCATAATAGCCTTTTGCACGGCTAGCATTTCCTTTTGGTTGATGTGAAGGTGCTTCTCTTTTCGGGTCCATTTTCCCTGAATGCACTGATCTGCCATGTGTGCTCCCCAGGCGTAGTCTGAGGCGTCTGTTGTGATGATTTGAGTTGCTTGAGGTACACAGAAAGGAAGACCTGTGTTTCTTTGGCAAGCTTAAGTCCACCACAAAAATTCCTTTTGAAGGCATGGAATGAGTGGGATAATTGTTTCCAAGCTGTGGCTGTGTTGACCATAAGTTTTTCAGGTACCATTGAAGTTTCCTCATATGCAGCTTTGCACATGGGATTAGTAGGATGCAAGATGCTATGAATCCCAGAGCCTGCAGGATTTTCCTTGCAGTTAGCCTGGTGTAAGTTGCCATTTTTCTGAAGTATTGAGACAGTTGCCCTTGCTTGTCTGGCGTGAGGTAGGCCATCTGGGTGGTTGTATCCAAGCTGGCACCCAGGAAAATTATTTGTTGAGAGGGTATTAGTTTTGATTTCTTTTTGTTGACTGTGTATCCCAGGAAGTTCAACAGTTTTATTACAAACGCCAGGTGCTGCAGTAATATGCCCTTGCTGTCCGCTTGGATCAGGCAGTCATCCAGATATGGGTAGATTTGTATCCCTTGTAGTCTGCAGAAGGCGATTACTGATGCCAGGCATTTCGTAAACACTCTGGGCGCAGTAGATAAGCCAAAGGGCAATGCAGAGAATTGGTAATGGGTTGAACCTGCAAGAAATCTGAGGTATCTTCTGCAATCTTGTCTGATAGGGACATGCAGGTATGCCTCCTTGAGGTCCAATGTTACCAGCCAAGACTCCTTGCCCAGCATGGGAAGAAGTTGCTGTAATGTGAGCATCTTGAATTTTGGCACCTGTAGATTTGTGTTTAGGATGGATAGGTCTAAGATAGGTCTCCAATCTTTGTCTTTCCTCAGTACCAGGAATAGTCTGGAATAAAACCCTTGACTTTGTTCTTTTGCAGATACCTCTTGAATTGCTTTCATGTCCATGAGAGCTAAAACTTGTTTTTGTGCCTCCACCCTTTGATTATGTGGCAGGTTTGCCATGCCTCTCATTTTTGGAAGGGTGTGAAAGTGGAACCTGTAGCCTCTGTCTATAATGTCCAGAATCCATTTGTCTTTTGTAACAATATGCCAATTTTTTGAGAATAATGTCAGTTTTCCGCCCAAAGGTGCTGCCATTAAAGCTTTGCTTGGCAGGTGTAGGGGGAAGTCATTGTGTCTGTTTTCTAAAAGACTGTGATCTATCTTCTCCACCTCTTGGGGTTGGTGCTTTCCACTGTCTGGCTCTGAAAGATCCTTGAGGTTGCCCTCTGCCCCTTGGGTACCTGTATCTGCCCCTTTGAGGTCTGTTCGTGGCCTGAAAGGACCAATTTTTTAAAGGCCAGTTTCTGCTGAAACGTGGAGGCTGCACCTGCAGGAAATCTTTCACTGTTTGCATTGATTTCGCTTATTCCTCCATTTTCTTTAGCACCTCCTCAGCTTTAACACCAAACAATACATCTTTTTGAAGAGGTGCATCTAATAATTTAGCTTTGACATGATCTGGTAAGGTTTGCTCTTTGAGCCAAGCATGCCTATATATAACAGACCCCGTAACAGCAGCTCTACATGAGGCCTCTAAAGCATCAAAACCACACTGCAAGGTATGTTTACCCACTTGCTCTGCACCATGCAACAAATCCTGCAACTCTTTTAAATCTGGTCGTTCTGGTTGTGTCATCTTGCTTTTTAGCTGAGATATCAAAAACTGTTGATACTTTAACATATGGAACTGACAGTTTAATGCCCTCATGGTTAAAGTGGCCAAGGTGAACACCTTTTCCCCCACCTTTCTAAAGCTCTGGAATCTCTCTCTGAAGGTAAAGGGTTTTTAGCAGTAGAGGCCTTTATTCCCTTGGGACCCTGTGAAATTGTTTCTGGGTCTGCAGTATGGTTTTTATAAAGGAACTGGTGAGAATCAGGAACCTGGTAATACCTGTCTGGTTTAACAGGGGCTGGAGGTAAAGAATCTGGATTAAGGCTGGCTTCTGTGTACACATCATCCAAAATATCTAAAACAGGAGGGATAGCCAGGGGCCTATGCTGGGGGAGCAGTAGAAATTCCCTGAGCCTTTTCTTGGAATCGGAGTAATCTTGGCCTTCCCAGTGGAAGTGTTCCCTCAATGTATGCAGGGTTTCCCCAAAAGAGTAGTCCTCAGGGGGGGAGACCGAGGGAATAGACTCCTCTGCATCAGAGTCTTCGAATAGAGAATAGGCATAATCCTGGTCTTCAGATAGTTCTGAGGTAATAGAAGCTTGATCTGAGGAAGGGTAGTCTTCCTCTAATCTGGGCCTTTTGTCAGAGGGGGGTTGAGAACCCCTGATAAGAGTAATCAAATCCTCAGCCATTTTAACCATCTGTTTTTTAGGCATGGTACCTTGAGAGTGGGTCTGAGGAACCTGTTTTTTGGTTTTCATGGCTGCTTTAGATTTAGTGAAGGCTTTAATAGAGAAGGAGGAAGGCCTGAAGACCCCTTGAGAAATGGCAGGCCTGCCTAAATTCTGAGTTTCTCCGCCAGGAGTGGCATCGGGATCTGTAGTAGGAATGGGGGCTGAGGAGCCTGCGACCTCAGGTACTAAAGACACCGGTAATGCATTGTCATCGGTACTCAGGGGCTGCGTAGGCACCTCGCTGAGTACCGGAGAACCGGTAGTTGGCCTTAGCGTGGTTTCAGTAGGTGGTGCGGACCTCGTATGTCGGTTCTTATCTTTGCGTTTTTTGCTCAAAATTGGAGTCGGAGTATCCGACGACATAATATAATTAAATTTTTTGCCAAAAAAGTGAAGGGAGAACTCCGCCCAACGCTTAATAGTGCGCTTATTGAATCTAGCACAAAAACGGCAGGCCGAGACGTCGTGGTCTGGGCCTAAGCAAGGTATACAGAAAGAGTGGAAATCCTTATGTGGTATTTGCTTCCCACATAAAATGCAATTATTAACTTTGTCTGACATCGGTCTGAGGCAAGAAAAGTTTCCCCAACGGGGTACTTAGCTTTCAAGAAGACTTCGGCTGAAATACTTTCGTAAATCTCAGGAGCTGGCCGACCAGCACTTGCGAACTGCTTCTGCTTCGGGCACCGTGCGGCAAGAAAGACTGAAGAAAATGGCGTCGGCTGCCTCTTTTATACCCCTGCCATGCTGACATCAGGGAGGAAGCGACGACAACCGACGCCGGACCTAGACTTTGGAATTCGGCCGACCGAGGACCCGCCTGACGGCAGGATAACCCATCTGTTATGACTGCAGCTGTATGCACGATGAACATCTTGGTGGTCGAAAGTCAGGTTGCTATCAACCTGGGTACCCAAGTCCCTCACGACTGATTGTATGCTTAGTACATTGTTATTAATGTGGTAATTAGTGCGGGTGCCATTTTCCCCAAAGGGGATAATGATTCATTTCTTGGCATTCAGTTTGAGGTCATGCTTCTGGCACCAGTCATTAGTTTGGTTACGGCACTCTTGGAGAATGTTCACATCACTAGGGGAATTTAAGACAGTGCTCAGCTTGCAGTCATCTGCAAACTCGGTCATCAACAGACCACTGGTTTTAGCATCTACCTCAGAAAAGTATATCCCAAACAGTAGAGGCCCCAAGGCCGATCCTTGTGGTACAACACTTGTTACGGGTCTAGTACTAGAGGTGGCTTCCCCTATTTTAACTGAGGGGGTTCTATCAGTGTGCTCCAAACACTGGACTCGACAATATTTTACTTTGTCAAGGGCAGATCAAGGCTACTGAATCTGATGGATTTTTTTGAGAAAGTCGCTAAGGCAATGGATGGAAGTAAAATAATCCATACCACCTACCTTGACCCGACCAAGGTATTTATAAACTTACAAAACTGGGCATAATTCCCTACATCACCAGACAGATAAAAAAATTGTCTCATGAACAGGACACATATGGTTAAAGTGAGTGAATCCATATCCAGCAAGAGGCCAGTTACTAGTGGTGTGCCATATGGCTCAGTGTTAGGAACACTCCTGTTCAGAATATACTTCTATGAAGTTAAGGTTAAAGTGGAAAGCCTATGGATGACATAGGTGGCCGACAATTGCAAGCTGGGGGCAATCACTGAATCCCCCAGTGATGCAGATATCTTTCAGGAGGTATAAATCCTACAGATAATCAGTGCCAGATCCAAGGCCTAAAACTAAATGTGAAAAAATTAATTACCATACTCTTTGGGAACTAAATACTCCTGAAAATTACAACAACAGCTGGAGTGATCAGAGGTTCATCACAAAGAAAATCCAGGGTGCAAACAACCTGTCTTATGTGGATAGTCTAAAAGCCCTATCCCTTTACTCTGTCTCCTACCGACTATTAAGAGGTGACCTATGCCTGACCTACAAGGCAGTCACAAATCCAACCCTGTTTGAGTTGTTACACATCTGCAAGTCAAACAGCACAAGGGTCACCTGATCTAAACTTAGTCAGCAACCCAAACAAATATGCTAGAGAGAGAGATATGTGTCTCAGAGATTACCGCTTCTTTGGAACAGGCTTCCTATTCACATTAAAGAGTGCTCGTCAGTGGCCCTCTTCAAGCACATTTTGGATCAAATGATGGGAGGGGAATCACAAATTCATACCTGGAGTAGTGCCTATGTCCTTTATGGACAGGGGCAATCTGTAAGATACTCAATGCATAAGCACAACTGCATGTCATCCTCTTGCCCATAGGGGCCCTATATTGGGTAAAATCGGGTTACATTGGCTAGGCTTGTAAGGGCTCTTATGTCATTAACTTAGTAATTTTCTATGAACCTATGAACCATTAATCTTTTACATTATACTTTTAAATGCCTTGCTAAAGCACACCTCATTAGATTTAGTAGTCTGCCTAATCTGGAAAATATTGTTTCTCTTCCTTCATCTTTGAGTAACACGCTAAGCATTTTAAGATGCTTTTTCATATCTGCTCTCTTCCAACATCTGCTTAGTATTATGTAGCACTTCCACATGAAAAGCTGTGTCTTACAAGACAAACACCCTTCATCTGGTTTAAACTATGAAACGTTTTCGATTTGGAATGATTTCTACAAAGGCTGCATCCTGAGCTTAACAAAGAATGACACAGCTACAATACTTGAACAGTACTTATCCTGAGACAACACAGGAAAAGGTTCACAAAGAGCACCGATATGTCACCCATGTCAGTTAACACCAAACCACTACACAGCTCTGTCTTATTCCATTCATTACTCTTCCAGTAGAAACTATGACCCAGATGTGCAGTTAATGCTACCTGACCTGTTTGCCACTCACTGTAGATAAAAAGAGAAACAGTCTGTCTCCCGTGATACGGTACTTCCATTATTTTAGAGCCAAAGGAAGTTACAAACTAACAGTCAAAGATGTCAAAAGGGCGTGCATTAATCAAGTAATCCCAACTTTCAGCTTTTATTATTGTTCTGTGTTTATATGTCTCTCAGTAGAATTGGACTTTACAAAGGTTACAAAAAAACACAAAGAAAATGACTCAAGTAAAAGACAAAAAGTCCATAAAGTATCTTTCAAGATCTGACAGCTGGTATAAAATAACCTGTGCACTGCTGGGATCTTTCAAAAAGAAATGTCTTGCCTGTAAGATCATCAGAACAAATCCAAAAATGTAAAAAAAAAAAAAAGTATACAAAATTAAGACCAACCAAACATGAACAATACAATTACAAGTCCATAATGTATGCAAAGCCTAGGAAATGCTAAATTAATATGAAATTAAATATGCCACCATTTAAGATTCAAAAATGTCTGATAAATAAAATGGCAAACATTGACCATAGTTATGAACATAAATACATGTATATCATACATTTATCAAATATGAGAGATGCATATTTAGTTATATGGCTTGAATGTATATGTAATTGTTTCCAAAGATGGTCAGAGATTTCAGATAAAAAAAATATAACATCAAGGTAGCTTTTAAAGTCACACTGTCCAAAATGTATGTGTGGTCATCACTTATAATTTCTGTTTTTAGACTGTGTTCAGTGAACGCAAAATAAAAGTGCATGGTGGAACCTAAATAAAGATTCTTAATGGGTTTACAAACAACTGTACTACCATTACGGTTTGACAACTGTGCATTCCTGAATTTGTTTTTTTCATTTCTTTTTTGTCTGTACAGCATTCCATACAACATAGCATGCTGCAGATAGCATATATAAATGCTTTAGTGCTACTAGGAAAATGCAGAACCTGCACATTTCTGAATAAGAAACAAACACATAATACATTACCTGTTTTAGGGAAACAGCAAATCTTATACCTGCCTTACTTTTTTGTTGTTCACATAGGCACAATAATCAGCTGTACGTTTTCATAGGAAATGTCATACTTGTGATATTACTGTTCAAATGCAGGTACCTTTAAGAAACCACAAAGCATACCACCTCAAAGACTGAGAAGTCTGGACCAGCTTTTGATGCACCCTAATGTTTATATATTACAGAACTGAAGGTCTGACTAAGTATACTCAATTTGGCTTAAGAAAATAAATGCAGAAACTGAATCTACACGTAGTTACTTACTTGTGTGCTTGTTTGTTTGTATAAATGCTGTCAATTAATGTGACCAGCTAGAAAGGCCTTTACTTTTTGTAATGACATGGCAGTTTACCTGCCCAGCAGTGTAATATGTAAGGTTCCCTCAGCTCCAGTACCAAAGCCCGCAGAAAAAGAAGAATCTTAGCAGTTAGAATTTAGTCCTATATTTTTTTTTTCTAAATTTATTTACTTAGCCATTTGCTGACTAGGTACTGGAGTGGGGACAATAATCTTTTTGACAATACATCATTCATAGTGGACAATACAAGGCATTACTCAGAAATCCTTACTTTAGTGACCAGTGCAGTCATGTATTACACATTTAGCTCATATTTTTTTATGTATCATTTTTCCCTCTATGTCTACTGATCACCAGTCCCCTCCTCCTAGTGGCGTCATATTCATTTATTCTTCACCACTTGGATCATTCAGGTGACCATGGAGATGTTTTTGTGCTCGCTCTCATTCATCAATGTGAGCAATGAGGATATTTGTCTTTTAGGTTACAACCACACCTCCTGCTAGCTGACACTGGCAGCTACATAATTGTTGGAACTTAATACACCCTCTCCATACAAATGAGGGCTTCTTCTGACTTGTTATTGAAGGCTACCATTAGTTGCTTGGTAAGCCATGCCAAAGATACTGAATAACGGTACAGATTTGTTGCCTGCAGGCATGGAATTGCATGAGACAGAAGCATCCATGGAACTACCACAACCTCGCTCTGAATATGGTGGCTAATGCTAGTTTCTTAATCCTAGACTCCTCCACCCAACTTTGCCAGTATCGCAGAAGCTTGCTGAATTTGGGTCAACTGAGACACAGGCAAAGCATTATGCCTGTACACCACAGGGATTGATAGAAAAAAACAAATATTGGTACTAAACCCAGTAAACAGAATGAACATGAACAGTTGCATTTACATAAATATACAGAAAACAATTTATAGTTATATGCAGCATATTATTTACAGTTATTTACAAAGTATTACTTTCTTTAGGATTTTGCAATTTTCTGGACCACTATCTTAAAAGATTAAACTAATACTAAAGCGCTTTTATATATATATATATATATATATATATATATATATATATATATATATATATATATATATATATATATATATATATATACACGTGTGTGTGTGTGTGTGCGTGTGTGTAAGATTCAGATTTATGTGGCAGGACTATCCCTGGTGGTATAAACCCTGTCTCTAGACGATTGTCAGTACTGAAGTGACACCCCAACCCCATATGCAAAAATGGGGAAAAGGGGAGGGGTTGCGGATGGATGGATGGCTAGAAGGATATATCAGATTTAGGACTGGCCCAAAGACTCTATTTTCTACAAACCATTATCTTATTTATTCCTTCCAAGGGCAAAAGTCACATTTCCCTTGACTGGGCAGGAACCATTCTCAATCAGTGTATGTTATCAACTCATTCTGGTTCCTTTCCCATAAAGCATGGGTGAAATGCTGGTCCCATAGTGGTTTCTTTTTATAGGGCATGAGATAAATGATGGCCTTATAGCGGTTTCCTCCCCATATGGGGTAGGCCAAATGTTAGTCCCATAGTGGTTTCTTCCCCATCCTAACTCATCCCAAATAGGAGGCTTTCAGACTTCACAATGGCTGTATGGTCAAAAAAGAGACTCATTTTTTGCCACCTGCCTCTTTCCCAAAATCAGTAGTACTCTCACTTC
Source organism: Protopterus annectens (assembly GCF_019279795.1). Lineage (NCBI taxonomy): Eukaryota > Metazoa > Chordata > Ceratodontiformes > Protopteridae > Protopterus > Protopterus annectens. Next base: position 975,369,886 of record NC_056741.1, on the reverse strand, counting down.
TGCAGCAACATGAGTCTGCTGGAACTTTTCCATGAGCTATCACCCACCTCTGATAGGTGTCTTTCTAATATAGCAGCCCTAGCCACTCCCATCCCCCATCAGGTGAGATGATGTCAGTTACTCAGGCCCGATATCCTCCATTGGCCTCTCCAGCACCAGTGACGCTAGTCAAATATAAATTGCTTGGGTCATAATCAAGGGGTAGGCCTCATAAGACATGCTTTGTCACCAATTCTATTTATACAAAAAGATGCAACACAGATTTTCCTTATGTTCTTGGCCTCAAGTATGTACTAGTTAGAAGGACATGCCTATTATAACTTTCTTTCATTAACAACAATATTGCAGAAATAGCTGATAATGTCATATGCTTAGAATTGTTAATTTATCAAAACATTCCACACCTACACAGATGCATATAACAACTGCAAAATGCACCAGCAGCTTTTTTTTCCCTTAATAATGCTAGTTATGAAATAGCTGACAATGTCCGATACCTAGAGATTTTTTAATTGAACAATACATGCTACACATTAAACAAATGCATGCAACTTTGCTAACTGTGATATCAAGGAAGTTAATGCTTTTTTCACTAACAGTATGTGTGAATGATAAAAAATTAGTTGTGTTGTTTAAATAAACCATGAATTCCTTCAAATGTTCCTTTGTACCTTCCCATAAAACAAAAAATGTCATCCAAGAACCTAAAGTAGCACTTGATGTATTTACTATGTACACTGTTGAATATGTGTCTTTCTTCCCATTCCAACATCACAAGGTTGGCGTAGATGGGGGCACACGCAGCCCCCATAGCTACTCCACTCAACTGTTGGAAATATTCCCCTTGGAAGCCTATACAGTTATTATCTAGTACGACTTCCATTAGTTCCAAAATCAACAGTTTCTGGTCTAAGGATACATCCAGATGTTTGTGAATACTGTCTTCAAAAAATTCAAAACCTCCTGACTGTGGGATACAGGTGAACAAATCCTTTACATCTATGGTTAAAAAAATGCAATTTTCAGACCACATGTCATTGTTAATTTTACCAAGAAAGTCCCAAGAATCTTTAAGAATATGATTCATTTTTGTAACAATATTCTTAGTAGTTCTATCTATATAGACCGCCAAGGGGTGTGTTTTAGAATTTCTTGCTGAGACAATAGGTCTGAATGGTGGTTCAACAATGGATTTATGGACTTTAGGTACTCCAAAAAACTGTGGAATAATTGGATTGGGTTGTCTCAAAAAATTATAAATGGTCTTTTCCACTCTGTTGTCTAACAAATATTCATACAAGAGGGAATCAATCCTCCTGTAGGCTATTTGTATCTCACTGTATGACACGGGCGCGTATATATTAGTATCCAACAAGATTTTGGTGAGGACGTTGTTATATTCCTCATTGTTGAATAAAACAACTCCCCCTCCCTTGTCAGGCTTCATAATTCTAATATCGTTCTGTACTTTAAACTCCAATAATAATTTTTCTTCACCTTTACTTAAGTTGCAATGTAGTCTATCCTTTCTGTTTTTAGTGTAGGCTTCGTAAATCTCATTTGTAACAATATTTTCAAAGGTAAATATAGCTGGATGTAGAGGGGGATTGTAAGTACTACTCCTAGCCAACTCTCTATTAAATGTGGAACCTTCAATAACTGATTTTTTGTGTAATAATTTAAGGTTTAATTTCCTAAGATACATCTTGAGTTCTATCAAAATGTGAGCTAAGTCTCCATATTGAGATCTGACAAATTTAAAACCTTTAGAAAGTAGATTAAAGTGTTCAAAACCCAGAACAATAGATGTGTAGTTAAAAATCTTAAAACCCCTATGTTCAAAAATTATACCATTAACATCCGATGTTATAAAGTTTATCTGCCCTTCCTTCTCACATCCTTCCATCCATAATTGTTCCCATCTAAATGTGCTGGGGGACCTTGGTCGGATGGGAGCCTGGCCTTGCTTGCTAGGCGTTCTGATCTTCTGGGGCCTAAAAAAGTTTCATTATTTTCAGAAAAAGAATCAAGTTCACCCATACCTCTATTAACATTACCCATACTGTGTACATTTCTACCTTGGGAATTAATCCTAGGTGAAGTGATGGGTTCAAAAGTATCATAATGTTTGTACTGAATCTGCGTTTTATTCTTGTCTTTAAAATTGTTGTTAAAAGGCCCTGGGTACATTTTACCCATTGTATATTGTTCTTTGTCCCTTAAGAACTTCTTTTGTTTCCTAATGAACACCTTGTTGATCCTAGTAACTGTTCTATCTAAGACCCTATTGTAAAGATATTTATATTCATCAAATAATAAATCTCTAGAAATATTTTCATTAAGTTGGTTTAAATCTGTTAATAAACTATTCAACACAGTCTCGTTGTATTTAATCAGCTTCATGATCAACCCTAGACCACATTCATCAAAAAAATCATGCAAATCTTTTAAAACAACTATCGAGTAAATTATGTCAAAAGGGTATTTAAAAATTCTAAGTCCCTGAGGGACTATCTTATGACTAACACAACTATGTAAATAACGGTTATCTAATTGCAAACATTTGTATTTAAATAACTTTTTTTCAAAAGAAAAAATCATGTCCCTTAACTTAGGGAAATCAGTTCCGTTTACATTGTGTTCATTTGTACTACGTTCTGGGTACTTTACAGAGGATGATAAGTTAAAGTCAAAATTTCTGTCCAAAATGTCCTTAAAACAAAGATCATCTACATTGCCCGGTGGTGAATTGGACAAGTTACCCAAAGCATTGGGAATAGTAGTTGGCCCTTTAGAGCAAGAATGGGCTTGTAGAACAGTACCTTTATCTTTGTTGTTAGACTGCTGCAAAATCCGCACCTTTTGCCTCGCACTAGTACGCTGGACTTCTCCTCGACTGTGTGGGGATAGTAAAACCCCTTCATTTCCATTACCTAGTACACTGTCAATGGCATTCACCTTAGTTCCACCATGGCTCTCAACCCGCGAGCGTGGAGATGACATTGAAAAAGTCGTCAAAGGCCAGTCAGGCTGATTTTGTGGTACTAGGGCTCCCTCTACTGGTTCAATTTGACTAAGCATGTCAATGAGCCTGGTGAGGTCACCCCTTAAGGTAACTAGTTCTTCTCATACCTTAACCACTTCTTGTTGCGTTTTGGTAAAACTACTCGTACTGAGTAGGATTTCTTGAGCTATAATTGTAGAATCGCTAGATGTTCCTTCCATAATAATGGTACCAACAAAAACGAAAAAATGTCTAACCCTCCCACAGGCAACGAAGGGAACCAATAAAGCACAAAATACACCAATAATCCTGAATCGACTGTATAAGACAAAAAGTGGTTCCAAGTCACCAAGGAAGATAAATAATTCTTTAAATTATTTAAATATAGCAACATAACCAGTTATGCTATTCCTCGAAGTCTTTCATTGCAGAAGTAAACATTCCTGCACTTTCTTTGTAATCACCTGATATAGTACCTTTTCACTCTTACAGACATTGTACCACACCACTAAATGTATAACAGGTCTCAGTCCTTTCCTTTGATAACTGATCTCATCCACCTTTTGTGCTCTCCATCCCTACTTCCATTCAGCACTAACTTATCTGCCCCCTTTATGTTTAGTCTTTCTCCCTGAAGAGCAGCATTTCTGGTGACAATGGATCTTCTACAGCAAAACAATCTGCTTTTAATGCAGGACTCTACCTGCAGCACATCTTCAGCATCTACTGTTTGGAAGATGTTTTAACTAATATTACTTACAAAACTATATCATTGTTTCTATGTCTTGTCAGTTTTTCCCATATCCACTATAACATATGACTAATTGCTTCTCAATGTATGAACATATCTGTGTAGGAATACTCATAATTTAACTACACTTTATCAGATGACTTTCAATGGCTAACTCAATACCACAATGTAAGGTATCTTGCACCTTATTCAACTTATTCAAACTGCCTTAAAACTGTACTCTCCAATGATTGTCTATACCCCTGAGGAGGTTGACTCCTGCATCACACAAACGTATTCAGTCTTACCTACGTATCCTGCTACTTGATATGTAAGCCTTATTAGCATCTCGTTAGGCCAGTCTTGTAGCAGTGTGGCTTTACTAATGGCTTTGTTATAGGTGCATCCTGTCTAATGAATCAGGTTATTTTATTTGAAAAAGGAACATAAGCTACTTACATCAGCCATGCTAAACACATGATAGCACTAGACATGGTCAAAGCCTTTGACACAAAACCCCATGACAGCATAGTTAGAAAGTTAAACAGATAGATCCATCTGGGGTAAAATGCATAACAAATTGGATAAAGGGCAGAACCCATGTGGTGCAGGTAGCAGATGCCTCATCAAACAGTATGAAAGTAACCAGTGGTCTTCTGTAGGGCTCTTTTCTGGGACTCCTCTTATCTGCTATTTACTTTTCTGACCACCTGATTACAATGAAACATCTCTGACTAACCAGCTTTGCACATGTCTATAAACTGAGTCTTTATCAAGTCACCCTCTGACACCCAAGCCTGCAACAAGATCTTACACTTGAAAACACCTGTTCTACTAAAAATGGGCTTATGTTAAATGCTAATAAGTGTAATATAGTCACATTTGGTGAACCATTCCTTCACCCAACAATTCGATCTCTCCATCTCCTTTGATCATCACATAATAAAAGTAGTCATGAAGTAACTCTACTTAGTGCAGCTAATTGCCAGGGGAATATCTTCCAAAACCAAGGACATAATTGCCCCATTATATTCAGCATTAATTATGCCAATTATTGAATATAGTGACCCCTTGGAATGTACCTCACTAAACATATCAAACAACAAGAAGGACCACAGAAATTCCTAACTAAGAAGATCACTGGCTTAAAAAATGTTAGCTATCAGGAAAGACTTGAAGTGGCATCCTTTTATTCAGTATCTTATAGACCCCAGAGGGAAGATGTATGCCTTGCATGTTAAGCAATTAGGGAGCAATTGGCCCAGGATCGTTGTATCTCCATAAATATAATAATGCAAAAAATACCTGAACAAGGGATCTAAATCACCAGCAGATAACTAATATAAGTTGAAGAGATATGTTCATTGTAAAGGACCTTCCCCACCTTTGGACTAGACAATGCACTGCAAATTAAGCAGTGTGATGCATTACCTTCCTTCAAAAGGAAAATGGATGATTGGATGGGTATTCACAAACTCTCTCCTGGCAATACTGGCCTGGTCCTCCTTGAGAGTGGCGGTTCAGTCTGTGGGTGGGCACTGGCAAGGTTCAAATGGTAATAAGACTCAAATGCCATATATTTCCTATGATCCATGAACTGCTGCACTTACTACTAGCAATATCTGCCCTCAAAGATATATATAAACTAATGGTAATCATATGCTCATTAACTAACCACAGACACTGGTGACCTATTTCTAACCACAACTGTTATACTGCCCTTAAATTCTAAACTACCTCCTATAAATGCACCTCAGAAAACAAACATCTATAAGTATGCTTTACTAAGTCATGATAACAGTGTTCGCCTGCACATTCATGAACACTGTTGGATTGTATCTGTACAGTGCGCAGTGACAATGGATCTGATAATGCTTCCTTCCTTACTGCATATAAGAATATTATCAGCTTACACATGCAATGATTCTTAGTGGAAAACCTTTAAGGCCCTGTTCTGTTAATCTGTGTTATGTACCTGTTTTAGCATCAATGCTTCTTATGTCATATAATCATGGACCATACACTACTGTACGTGCATACTGATTAATACTGTTAATCTGTGTTATGTACCTGTTTCAACACCAGTGTTACTTATATCATATAATCATGGACCATACATCACTGTATGTGTATACTGATTATTACTGTTAATCTGTGTTATGTACATGTTTTAACACCAATGTTACTTATATCATATAATCATGGACCATACACTACTGTACATGTATACTGATTATTACTGTTAATCTGTGCTATGTACCTGTTTTAACACCAGTGTTACTTATATCATATAATCATGGACCATACATCACTGTATGTGTATACTGATTATTACTGTTAATCTGTGTTATGTACCTGTTTTAACACCAATGTTACTTATATCATATAATCATGGACCATACATCACTGTATGTGTATACATGTACACTGATTTTTTATTCCTTCTGGCCTTGTTGACATGGAGCCTCTGAAAAAGTATCTCAGTGGTATAGAGGGGAGAAAACCTGACCATTTTAAAGATGACCTGAATTTGAATAGCGGTTCACGTACTGGAGGAATGAATGATTAGTGCCAGCCCACCCTTCTTGGGGGGGGGGGGTGTAGATAACTACATCATTGTATTGAAAACAGTTATTGCAGGAAATATATTGTGCATGCAGAAATTGTCAAGAAGGGTACTTGAGATCTGCCAAGTGACTTTCACTGTGGTCTTTGTGGGTCATGAGACCTTAGTTGAAGATACTGGGAGTACACACATATCCATCAAGGGGAGGATTTAGGGGCATACAACATAAAACTCTGATGGCTGAATTATACCTAGGCCATGCATTCACATCTCAATCACAACACTGTTTTTAGTTATAGGTTAACCGACATCTTAAGTAAAACTACCATGCCACATTTAGCAGAGTTGCTCACTGCTAGTTGCATGCAGATTTTTTAGAATTTGTAAATAGCATTTATTTCAACAGCATACCCAATACTTCATCTCCCTCTGTCCAGATTAAGTTCAGAGATCAGCTTTAATGACTGATATGGAACAGATCTAGGGTCAGTGTTCAGGATGCTGAGGGCTGAAAACAAAAGGGTCATGTTAACAGGGGAGTTTTCAGGAAAAAAAAGTTGATAGTAGTTGAAGTATATTGCTAGCGACAGGTTTATTCAATAGTTTTGCCATAGATATTGTGAAGGCTTTAGATAGTAAGAAGAATTTGATCAGAAGTAATACAACACTGATGGACAGATTATGAGTCTAATCTTCAGCAGAAGGTAAGCCTGAAAATATATGCAGAGAGGTAGTTCTCCTGAGTATGTTATTCTTCAAATGAAAATTTAAATTTAGATGCCATCTGTCTGCGATTGTGTAGCTTTGGTGGACATACACCATATCAGGGCAGTTACTGAAAATAGTAGGAGAATTTTCCCAATCTCCACGTGGAGTTTCACGTTTTCGGTACGGTGTGTGTGCGTGCGTGCATGTGTGTGTTTGAACAACTCCCTACACACATTAGTAATGTGTGCTAACACTAACCTTGCAGTTTACTTAAAAAAATAAATAAAAAAAACACAGAAAAGATGAAAACCACCAACTGCAGAAGCATAAAATCCAAAAATGTTTAATACTCCAGCGTCTCGGCTAACAAGCCTTTCACAGAGTTCACTTTAAAAAGTTTACTTTAAAAAAACCTTTATGTAACACTACCACTATTCAGACAAATTTGAGCTAAATGTTTGTTAGGGTTATAGGTATTACATTAGAAAAGCAAATCTGCTTCCCTTGTCAATGTTCCAGCTGTTGGTATTCAGTGTTGTCAATATAATGATATAAAGAATGGTCACCATGTTAGGGTCAATGTTTTTGTATGAATTTTACATGTTGACTTCTCATTATACAATCATATGAGTGCAGTTATTTTTATTGAAACACATTTCAATGAATCACAACTGATTGAATAAATTTAGCTGAAACCTCAATTCATACAATCACATTTGACTGATTTTTTCACACAAAAACATACTATGAAAACTTAAATTTTGCAGTAGGGAAAACCCATCCTTACATCCCCTGCAACTCTTTACATACTATATTTTACTCAAACGTTGTAAAACTGTGGAGGAAACAGAAAAAATACAGAGAATCACACACACACACACACACACACACACACACACACACACACACACACACACACACACACACACACACACACACACACAGAGTGAATCTTTGCTGACACACAAACACATTTAATTGAAAACTTCATTAGAATTAGCATACCTTATTTATTTATTTTTTTTCTTTGCAGGGGGACCAGTCTAACCTAACCCTCCAGCTATTTTTAGTTTACAATTCCTGCCATCATAGCTGTCAACCAATCAGGGACAAATCTCAACAGAAAAAGGGAAAATCCAGAAAACATCAAGGACAATCAGGGATGCTTTTAAAATATTAGTTCTATTAACTTGATGCATTAACAGAATTAAAGAATGTGAATTAATATATATTTCCTGAAATAAAATAAGTATTCGCCTCTTAATTATTGTCATTATTTATTAAGTATAGTTCACTAACTTTTGTGTTAAGAGAGATTAAGAGGGACAGAGTTAAAATTTGAGTCAGAATCAGGGACAGTTGAGAGTTATGCCTGCCATCAACCTTTTTTACTTTCTTTCAAAAGAACCTTTCCTCTTCTTTCTTTAGCTGCCATACCCATTGTCTTCATTATTGTTGGGCTGCAAACGCAACATTCCATTATCTTACACTAAAAGAATCACAGGCCTAAAGCAGTTGCCCTATGCCGACCATCTAAAAAAACTCCAGCTATACTCTGTGGCATATCGTCTACTCAGAGGCGATCTCTGCTTAACATACAAGGCCATGTCAAACCCAGAGCTGTTGGACATGCTCCACTTAAAGAAATCCCAATGCCTCAGAGCCACATACTCCAGGGATCTAAACCTTGTCAACACAATAAACAAAACATGCTGGAGGGATAGGTTCCTGACCCAGAGACTCCCCATACTCTGGAATAGACTGCCCATACATGTCAAGCAGAGTGCCTCTTTGGAGCTCTTCAAAAGGAACCTTGACGAATGGATGGGAGATAGGAAATTCACCCAGGGGATCACGTCAGTCGCCCTGCTAGACAGGGGTCCAGGGAAGTAAATATTGTGAGAAGAAATATCCATGGAATTGCTATGGCTAGGCTTGCATAGGCCCTAGGGCCAATAGCCTAGTACCAACCTATGAATCTATAAACTAGGGGGCAGCATTGCAGTGTGAGGTCCTTTTCTTCATCTCAGTTTTAAAGGGTAGGCCCTCAGCAACTCAGTTCCACCCCACAGCAGCTAGCTGTCCAGTGTCTGACTTTTGTTGACTCAGACTAGTGGTTAAGATTGATGGGTACTCAGTGTATAACAACAGGCCAGCAAATAGTCCTATATATGATGACCAGATATGTTTCTCTAAGAAAGTGATCATAGCAATGAGTTCTATAGCCACTTAATAATCTTTTTAGGTGATTTTCTTTGGATGTACAGAGTGTTGCCCTGTAGCAGTAAACTGTATTTTCCCATATAAGGGCAGAATTGCCACTTTTCACATGAAAGGTGTGCTAAGGCCTCAAACCAATTCAAATCAACTCTCAATGTTTGTCTAGTATATACTATGCTTGTAATTTTTAGTGGTGAGATACAAATGGCGGATACGTTCCAGTGAATCAACTACAATAAATCACATTTCACTGCCACATGATTAAACACCACAAAAATATCTGAATACACAAAAAGTTGCACTTCACTCATGACATTGTGCAACACTTAAAAATATTCTTTTTTGGTCTTGGTGGCAAGCATCCCTGCAGCCCCAACACCATGGTATCTGTATATGCCAACTCCAAAGTTGCACAAAAGATGGGAGAAAATGGGAAAAGTGAAAACAAATACATAATTCACCCACTTCCTGCTCTCCAAACAGCAAAAAAAGCAAAACTAAAAGTGCAGCATCTGTGACACAGTTGGCTGTGAGTTATTGAAACACTGAATACAGGAACACCCGAGTTTTCTCCAGCAGTGTTTTGAGAATGACTGAAACTTACAACTTAATGTAGATTTCCTGCTCCAGTGAATAATGGAACCTACGTCTTAGTATACAGTCACTCTACTTTGGTATAGGACTAATTGTCCCAAAATGTTCCCCTTGCTTCCTCAAGAAAAGGTAAAGGTGTTAGAGATATGATGTTAAAGCAAGAAATTTAAGAGGCCTCTGTCTAATAACAGTTCTACAAATATGTTCTTAAGAAAGAAAATGTATGTTAAGATGTAAGTAGTCATACACATGCCATTAAAGTTGTTTAAATAATTCTAAACATTTTGTATGTCTATGTAATCATAATTCTTTACTTAGCTGCACTAAATGTCCAGTCACATTTTAAAAATATGTGTTTAGTAATATAACTGGATGGAGTGAATGTGGCAGCCACCCTGGGTGCAAAGTGTGAGGGGTCGTGATCGGCAGATGCTGATCAGTCTTCTGTGCATTACTGTATTTAAATGCCATTATACAATGACCCCCCATTAATATTCAAAAACGTGCACACTGATTGGTCAGCGTGCACATTGTAAATCCAAGTTATAGTAATAGCAAAAGGTCCGGTCGCCCAGAATTTTTCATTACTATAACTCTTTTTTTACAGCAACACTGTCTCGCTATGTTAAACGAGTTTAACATAGCGAGACAGCTTTAAAAAAAGCAACGGAGATTCTCCATTGCTTTTTTTAAAGCTGTCTCGCTATGTTAAACTCCTTTAACATAGCGAGACAGTTTGTAAAAAGCAACAGAGATCTTGCTTTCTCCGTTGCTTTTTTCAAAACTGTCTCGCTATGTTAAATGGGTTTAACATAGCGAGACAGCTTTAAAATAAGCAACTGGGATTCTCCGTTGCTTTTTTTAAAGCTGTCTTGCTATGTTAAACCCATTTAACATAGCGAAACAGTTTGTAAAAAGCAACAGAGATCCTGCTTTCTCCATTGCTTTTGCCCACAGCTCTGATGTACTGCATAGGCATACGCATGCACAGTACATCAGAACTGCTGCATAATACCAGACAGCTGTGGAAGGGCAGCAAGGAGGCATCATACAATGCCATTATTTAAGAAAAGTAATTATTTTTTTTCTTAAATAATGTTATTGTATAATAGCAATAACCCACACCTGGGTGTGGGTAATGCTGGATTTACCCACGGTTGGCTTTGTTTGGCCACTCGGGCTTCACCCTCGTGATCAAACCACACCAACCGTGGGTAAATCCAGCATTACCCACACCCAAGCATGGGTTATTGCTATAGTATTGCATTTGCTTGTAGTCTGAACTAAAGCACTTTTGCACTCGCTATGTTATAGTTTAAATGGAAAACATGTTTTTTTTGTACTTCAGAAAGTGCAGTCCTAGAATTTAAAACTGAAGTGAGTAAAATTGTGTAAAAGTAACATCTGCTTGCTATAAATGTAGGAAGCATTTATTACAGTTTAAAGGAGAGAAGAGATTCTTCCCCCTGGACTTCAGAAGTTTTTTTTTTTTTAGACTGGGGGCATTAGGCACCAATATAATTAGTTACACCTCTGGATGCATTTGTACCTAAGGATGTTCTTAACAGTAACTAAGCTGCTTCTAGACTAGTCTAATATATAATTTTGTAATGACATAGCACGTCAATTTTTGACTTACATTAACTAAAAGTTTTTCAGCATTTCACTTCCCTACATTGTAGTATTCAGTCTTTTTTTCACTTTCCATAACTCTCTTTGCATAACTACAACATCAGAGAAGCCACTACCACTTTTAAATACATTGGTACATAGGCTGATCCCTCCCTTAACTTTGCTCTGCACCTCTCCTATACAAAGAAAAGGTTAACACTTCCCTACTTTAGTCAAATAACATTTACTCCCTTTCTCACTAAGACTTATTCCAATTTGAATAATACCGTCCCCTCATAGCCTCAGCATCAAAAACAAACTTCACACACATTCAAACAACAAACAATAACATTTTTG
>NC_056741.1:975303096-975353096 GCF_019279795.1 Protopterus annectens | reverse complement strand
GCAAGCCCTGATAGACTCCCCACAGCACCTGTATTACTAAAGTTGTTCATCTCAGTGAGTTTCTCATTCTAAGATCATGCTCCCTCACAAACATATTTCCTTTTTTTACCATTGACACTAGAATCAAGCAGTTTAATTTATGCATGCCAAACAGCAATGAGTTTTATTACTGATGAAATAACCTGATTCATGTGCACAGAAAAAAAACTTAATCCCTCTAGATAAATAACTGCACACAAACACATTGTGATGATTGCAGTTTAACTTTTAGCAAGAGCAATACTTTTTCAAATTAGTAAGCAGTAAGTGGGTCACCTGCACCAAAGCCCCTTTCAGTGTGCTTAAACAGAAAACAGTCTACTAAGCTCTGCAAAGAAAAAAGTCAGCGACATTCATTTCCTGCTCCAGAGGTTTCATTGTGAGTCTAACACTGAAGAGAAATGAAACGACTAAATCATGCAGATAACGGTGTAACTCCTCTACTTTTTCCTTTCCTCAGGGACTTCATTAGGTGGCCTAAAGCTGACGAAGCCTCTACAGGGTGACAAAAGATAAGTCACTTGCAATAAGATCTTTAGCTTTTTCTTTGGGTTATTTCAATAACTTTTGTGCAGAAGCTTTAGTTATTGATTTGAGAGTTCACTAAATCTGAGAGTGGCAACTTTCACATTCGGGTTAAATCAAGGAATATTTCATAAATGGGTATGTATCTCAAAAACAAGCATGCATGGATACACCAAAATGCTATGCATAATGCCAAAGATATACTATTCTAAAGATATTTATTGTAGATATACATTCTCATTATTCCGATGCATAGAATTATGCACTGTAACAAGTAAACAATTTCAACAATTTCTCATACATTGTTTTGATGTAATACTTGAAGCAGTTGCCTTCATTGATTTCAGGTTTCCATCACATATTATGTATTATGCAATGACCTCCATTAATATTCCAAAACTTGCAAGCTGATTGGCCAGAGCACCCATTGTAAATCCCACAATATACCAATGGAAAAAGGTCCGGTCACCCGGACTTTTTTCCGTTGGTATAAAGTCCTCAAAAGATTTTTTTTAAACAAAAAAAAAAAAGGAAAAAAAAAAAACGGAGCAACGGAGACTTTCTTTTCTCCATTGCTTCCGTTTCAAAGCATTGATGTACTGGGTATGTGTGGGAAGTCCCAAACACATGCTCAGTACATCAAAACAAGGAAGCAGTGTACCACAACCAGTGGAAGAACAGTAATGCACCGTTATACAAACACCTTATTTAAGAATAGTTTTTTTTTTCTTAAATAATGTCATTGTATAATAGCAATAACTGACTTCATAGTTGTGGTATATTGAAATTTACCCACAGTTGGCTTTATTTAATCCCTTGGGCTTTGACCTCATGATTAAACCACACCAACCATGGGTAAATCTTTAATATACCACACCACGTCATTGGTTATTGCCTCATTACTTCACAAGCCTTTGTCACTTATATCTTTTTTATTTGTATGTGAAATGTTTTCTACAGTGCTGATCTAAGCATTTGGGTCTTCCCATTCTCCAACCCACTCAGGTAAAGAAATCTGAAGGCTTTTGAGCTAACTGTGCTGCCCCAGCCAGCAACTTGCTATAATTGTTTTAGAGCCCTTGGGTAAATGTCATCAACTACCTTCTCTCTATGATGACGTCAGTCATACTTTTTACATTTACACTTGTAAATCAGCAGACTACTTTGCAACTTTTTCCTATCCTACAGAAAGATTCTCAGGCTCTTTAAGGGGTATGCCATTTTTCTATTACTCTTCTATTACTATTACTTTCCGCATAACTGGATATGATCACAGGCATTACAAATTATCCTGTTCCTTCAGTCCAACCCTCTCAAACTATTGTTTCACAGGTTGGTCTATCTAAACTTTCACTGTCTGAACTCAACAACATGCGGCTTACTGTGCAGGTACACCACATATGAAGCTTGGCTTTCAATACCTATGTCCACCCTCAAACCACATGGCTGAGTCTGTTCTCTATACCTTGTAAACAGCTATCACATAATAACTTGCAAAATGCCATGAATATGTAAATTTTTAATGTCCTTGTCCTTTGTTACCACCTATGTAACAAATGGGCTGCTTGGGGTAATGGGCTACTGGGCTGCAGACAGTCCCTCCATCTTCTTCTTCTTTTGTTTTTTTCCCGGTTAGAGGTTGCCACAGCAGATCACCTGTCCGCTCATGATTGGCAGTGAAGTTGTATGGTGTCAAGTTGCCAGCCCGGCGCTCAACCTTCCAATGAAGGCTCACGCACACACTCACAACTAGGGCCAATTTTTTTAGAGTGTCCAATCCACCTATGTATTTTTAAAATTATTGCATTTGAAAAAAAAAATTGCTTTTTCTTTCTCAGAAGTTATAAAGTATGCAAACATGAGATTTGTACTGCACATGGGTCAGCTTCCAACTTTTCCACCTGTTGTTTTAGGATTGGCAGACAAAAATGCACTGCAGATGCTTGATAGACTGCAAGTAGTTAGATGCCAGTTTCTCACTGGCCGGCCACAGCAGGTAGCTTGTGATGCCTGAGGCAGTTTGGTATAGGCACCAGGCAAAAACGAAACCATAGCCAGTGTCGTCCATTGAGATCTGCAGGCAAAGTGAAAAAAAACGAGTGTGGGGATATTGGAATTTGATTTATAATTAAAGTTTCCTCAGTCCTGCCACTGCTAGCATTGCTTTGATGTAGATTTTGTTTACTACTGCCCCTGTTTATTTACAGTGGAGTGGTCTGTATATACTAGCATGCTCTACACATAATACTGTGACAGTTCAAAATGGCATTTTGAACACTGTACATGTTGTGTTTAAGCAATGTAGTTAAAACTTCTACTTGGGTATCTTTTCAACTGGAAGGTACTTAGCTGTTGTTGTAGAGGCAATGAATAGCCATTATATTTGACATTATATTGGCATACAAAACATGTATAACAGATATCAAAACTATTGTAGAGATACTTTGATGCAGTCAGTTTTTCACTCTGCATGTGATCAGCTCCCCCACACATGAGCGTACTCACGTGTACACACACACAACACATACATTCATAAGATTTGATAGACGTAACTTTCTTTGTTTTATCATCCTCACATTTCCTGCTTCAGGTTTGCCATTTTTCTTTATCCTTCTAGATGCTAACTGGTCCTTTTGGAGCAGTTCATACTGCAGATGGTTCTCTCCAAGCCTCGGGGTCTGTCATTTATCCTTCCATTAAGGTTCATAAAATGACATTTCAGTCTTCATCTATTTGTATAGTACCAGCCCTCACCCTATTTCCACAAACTTGAAATGCCTGGCTAATGAGGTTGCCAACAAAATGTCACCTCTGTGAAACAAGTGCAGTCTTGCTGCCATAAACTTCATAAAAGCCAGATAGGACAGGATACAAAAGCCTTGGGTGGATCCCATAAGGTACAAAACATTTAAGTTGCTTGTTGTTTGGAATACATTTGCATTATAATGTCTTGGTTGAATTTATCTATTGTGATTTCAGCGATGACACCAACAGCATGCTGGTCCAGTTAAGGGTGTAACAAATCATTCTGTCTTATGTAATAGACACCATCACGTTTTGTTTGAAATAATCAACAAGATTTTGAAGAGGAGCTTATTAATTGTACCCCAGGTGATGGCAATTTTTGTTAAGGATTAGGTTTCTGAGTCACAGAGAAGACTGAGTATGTCTATAGATCAGGAATATAAGGGAAGCATGGAATAAACATTGCAGAAATCTTGGCAGCTAATTGTAACATAATTGAGCTCTGTTTGGTTTATGTTTTTGATGCTTTTCAAGTGTGTGCATATGTATACCATGTATGTTTTGTATATAGATTTATCTGTATGCTGAGAAGGCTATAGAAAGTTTTACATGTTCCTCATGTTGATCACTGCTGCAGTAGCCTTAGCTATATGGGTTATATCCTGCCAAGGACATAACAGGCAACCAGCTTCCAAAGATTCAGGGCACCTTCCACACATCCAAACTGTTAAGTGGTTGAGTTGACTAAAAGAGAAATTTGGGCATGAACCATTTTAGTGTTTTCCTGACGTCGAAGAGTATGCTGCTCTGGGGTTGTGAGGATCGAAAGTAGATGTGTGCTTTCTTTAGCTGGGCAGATAAGTTCCCTCTGCGGAAAAAAACTTCCATTCTTATGTTTTACTGATGTTTTATTACTTTCCTCTTCAGGAAAATTATTTTAAAGCTAGGAATGTTCTGGGATTGTCTTGGGACTATAATATACTTTTGAAGCAGTTGTTTCTGTCAGTTTAAAAAGTAGTGTTAAGTAAGTGATAAAATATCTTCTGTGAATAAATTGTGTTTATTTTTCCATTGTGGAACTTCATAGTGTTTAAAAGTGATTTTTACTGTGTTTTTTCTGTCAAAAGAAAAAAAAAGTAACTTTTGTGGACTGTTAGTTTCACTGGCATTAGTTGTTTGTTTCCCACAGGAGGGAGGCACCATTATTGGGTTGACCATGGAACAGATTGTCAGTCCCATGATTGGTCCTTCTACCAGTCACAAAAAGAAAAAGTTGTGTAAATGGTGTTTGCCACCTCAGCATGCTGTCAGTGTGCTTCAGCCACAGGGGGTGATTCTCCTTTGGCCATTTGTTGTCCCTCAGACCACTCATCTTTTACCCTGATCCCTCTGGTGTAGCACCTACAGCCACTATGGACTGGGGTTTAGCCATGTCCTATGGGGCTGTTGGAGTCCCCTCAGTGGGCAAGGGAGAGACACTAGTGTCAGTCCTGGGGGAGGGGTGGGAACAGGGAAGGTTCCTCTGTTGTATCAGAATGTTATGCCCATCCCTGGGAAAGCAGTGGCTGCCATTAGTAACATGGTTTACCCCATTTTTCCTAGCAAAATGAAACAGAAAACCAAGCATGTATCTGCTTCTCCTCAAATTTCTTTGGATAGGAGTAGTTTATTGGGACTGGCTCAGGGTTTGATTCAGGTAATTGATCTTTTTTGTAGAGTTATTTTCTGGTAAAACAAAGAGGGATTCCTCTTTTGCTGAAGAGATTCAAGATTCTGAAACTGAGCAGGAAGATGCAGGGACAGATTTACAGTTTTGTCTTCAAATTTCTGATTCAGACTCAGAAGACCGCTCATTTTATGATTCTACCTGTGTGGGTTTCTCTTTTTCTTAGACTATTGCTAGAATGTTAATGGGAAAACACTGAGGTTTCTCAGTCCCTCAGAAAATACTACAAGTTGTTATAGAAGGATTTTTCAGAATCTACATCCATTCCTCCTGTCCTGACTGCTTTACAGATTGTGTGTCTTGCTGCTTGCAATTTTTCTGATAGTCAGCCAGCTTCCCATAAAAAGGCAGATAGAATGTATAAATGCTTTTAAATTTTTAGACACCATTCCCAAACCTGATTCAGTAGCTATAGCCTTAGTTGACTCCACTGCTGCTAAGTACTTAGTTCTACTCCTTCAAATAAGGATGGGAAAAATCATTGATAGATATGGGTAAAAAAGTGTATACTTCAACTTTGAATTTCTTAAACATAAATTGTCAAGCTCATATACTAAAGTTTATTCTGGCATAATGAGAAATTATTTTAGCTACAGTTTCCTCTTGTGAAGAAAAATCTGCTTTAAATAACTTAGTTTCTTCTACTGCACAGGTCACCACTCATTGTTTGTAATGTGTTTATCTGACTCTGTTGTTCTTCTAGGGCTATGGTCACTGATACTGTTTCAAGGAGGTTTTCCTGGCGGGATTCACAGAACCTTGCAGATGATGTAAAAAATGAGATTTTAAACTCTTCCTTAGATAGAGATTTAGTGGTTAGCCCCTTTGCTGCAGAAGTGATCAAAAATGTGATAAAAGGGGCAAGCTGATCTAGATAATCTCTATGATTTTTCAGCCATCCTTTTCAGAAGTGTCCAAAAGATTTTCTTTCTCTTCTCCCAGTTTCAGAAAAACAAAATAAACAGTCTCAATATGTTTCAGGTAAACAGACAATTAAGAAGAAGTGGTAAGAAAATTCCAAAACGAAGTCTCAAACATCCTAAAACCAAGGACAATACAACAAGTCTAAATTTATGTTCAAGAAAACCTGTGACCCCCTCCCACCGTGGCCCTTTTTCCTCTTCTGGGAAGTCTGGATCTCCATTTTTCTATTTGGCAACAGATTGGTTTAGACAAATGGGTTCTAAAAATTATTCTTCAGAGTTACAGATGGCAGTTGGAGGAAATTGGTCCTTTCCATGGGTTATTCATCATCCTGCAGATCAGACTCTTTTGTTTCCACCTGTTCTTCATCACATGCTGTCCCAGGGAGTTATAGAACCACTTCCTCCTTCCCTGATGGGAAGGGGTAGTATTCAAGGATGTTCCTAGTCCCAAAGTAAGAAAATGCTTGGGAACCAGTTCTGGATCTTTCTTTCCTAAACCTGTCTGTGATAGAGCCCAAATTCAAAATGGTGTCACTTCACAACCTGTTGCCTCTTCTTCCTCTTTCAAGTTTCCTGGTAACACTAGACTTAAACCATGCTTATCATCACATTCCTATTCATCTACACTTCAGGCATTTATTAAAGTTTTGTGTGTCTGGATCGCATTATCAGTCCTCTGCCTTACCCTCTGGACTATCCACTGCATTAAGAGTGTCCATAAAGTTTATAGCTCCAGTTACAGTTCATTGCAGACTACAAGGTAACAATGTTTTTAAATATTTAAATAACTTGCTTATTTTTGCAGTTATTTTCAAAATGCTAGAACGTCTCTCTTGGGTGAGAGATCTCTTGCAAAAGCTGAAATTGCAAGAGAACATTCAAAACTATTTCTTGATTCCTTCATAGAGGACTGTGCTCCTGGGATGTCAGTTAGACACCTCTGTTCAAAAAGTTTTTCTTCTCAGGGAAAAAAAAATACTTGTTTATTTAGATCTATTTCTAAGGTCTTCCCTCAGACTTTAGTCACTGCGAGGCAATACCTCAGGATTTTGGGTCTCATGGCATCTATGAATCTCATAATATCCTTGGCAAGACTTTCCATGAGAAAGACACAGTGATATCTGAAATCTCTTTGGTCCCAGCATCAGTACCCTTTATCTTTTCAGATCCAAGTACTAGAGTTTGTCAAAACAGAACTCACTTGGTGGAGAAAAGAAATCAAATATCCTTAAATCAAGGTCCCCCCTACTCCCTCCCTGCTTCAAAACAGTCAGTCACCATAGACACTTCAGACTTTGCAGGAGGAGCAGTTTCAGGAGGGATAAAAGTGCAGGGAGTGTAAGACACCAAGGACAGACACAAGTACATAAATATCAAGGAGGTATTTGCCAGAATTAAGGTACTCAATTCTCTGAACTATCCTTGGTTTCCCAGAACCTCTTTAAGTCATTACAGACAACACCACAGTGATATGGTACATCAACAAACAAGGGGGACCCAGGTAATACTACCTTTGTAGAATAGCCATGTTAGCTTGGGATATACTGCACAATCTTACACTAAAGGCATCCTACATTCTGTCAGAGCAAATATGCATGGCAGGTACGCTGAGGAGGACCAGATCAGACCTTCACAAATGAAAACTAGATCCAGGAGTGGGGGGGAAGGGGGGGGGCTTCCAAGATTTGATCCATCTGTGGGGGGCTCAGGTAGACTTATTTGCCTCTTTTCTGAACAATCAACTGGCAAAATTCTGTTTCAGGAGTCCAACTGGCAAACTTATGTTCCAGGAGTCCATATAAGAAGTCCTAAAAGACAGATGTCCTTTCATTTCTTTGGACAGAAACATTCCTGTATGCCTTTCCACTAATATCCAGAGTACTTCTGAAAATTCAGACGGAATCCTCAAGATCATTGTGGTGTTTCCCATCTGGCCCAAGCATCCATGGTTCTTTCTTCTTTTAGAAATAGCCAGGGACAATTACCACAGGTTTCCTCACATAATGGATCTACTCACACAAGAAAAGGGGTGTCTGATACACCCCAATATCAATCATCTTCAACTGAGTGCTTGCATGACAGGCTCTTCATTATTTTAAGCACCTGTTTTCTGAGGATGTACAGAAGGTACTAATGGAGTCATGAAAGCCAACTACTAGAAAATCATACGTTAGCAAATAGAACAGGTTTTCTAGTTGGTGCCAACATAACTGCCACCCATTCTTGATTAGCTGTTCTCTAGTTTTGAAGTATTTGTGTGAGTTACTATCCTATGGCCTTTCTTATTCCTCTGTCAACATTAATTTGTCAGCCATTTCAGCATGTCTACCCAAGAATCCTCCACTTTCAAGGCAGTTGCATGTCAAAATGTTCCTAAAATGGGTTTTGCATAAGAAACTTCCAAGTAAACTGGTGGCCACTCCTTGGGATCTTAATTTTGTGCTTGAGAAACTAATACTTGCTCCATCTGAACCTACTAATTTGATTGATTTGAGGTTCTTAGCATGGTAATCATTTGTAGTGATTACTCTGACCTCTGCAAGACGGGTATCTGAGTTGCAGGCTCTTATGGTGAGTCAACCCTACCTCATTTCACAATGACATTTTACTGCTGTAGTGATGAGCATGAAGAACATAGTACAGTTATATAAGATGAACCTACTATAACAGTAGATGTTCCAATGATCTGCAGTAGCTGCTCCCTCTCTCCATCCCCTTAGTTTTTTAGTGTGTTTTAATGACAGGGTGTTCCTGTCCTTCTCATATTAGGGATCAGACTCTCTCTCTATTGGCAGGAAACCTCTGAAGGGCTTTGCACCCAAACTTGTATTTTAGTCAGCTCAGCTTCATGGTTTGGGAGCATGGAAGATTTGGAAGCTGGTCAGCTATTACATCCTTGGCAGGATTAAACCCATTATGATAAGTTCAGCTTACACAGCTGTACTTTACTTATTCATTTGCATACACTTTCTTGAACAGGACAGCCCTGATGGATAGTTGTCCATTTTCAAAGGGGTGCAGGAATGTGACAATTAAATTGCAGTACTTTGAGATATGACATAATATAAAATGTAACATATAACTGAAAATTTGCATTTGAAAAGAAATTAGACATAACAGCAAGAAAAATTAACATAAGCAAAGGAAGTAATGTGTATAAAAGAAAATAGTTGAAAAATATCACCAATAGAACAAGAATTACACAAACAAATAAAGCTGTTGTGCTGAACTTCTAGCTGCATGGTCTGATGTTCACTTTTATTTTATTTTGTTAATTATATTCATTTACTACATATCACTGCTCATAAATGCTTTATTAAATATATGGGTCCCCTCAAATTATCTATGGTATGATCCCAATTATTCTCATTAGGGGTAATATATAATTATTGATCATGGAATTGGATGGGTAAGGCCATTCTACAACCAAATGGGGTAGGTTATTTTGAGTACAAAAAGGGAAACTGGCTAAGATTAAAATGTAGTGCAAGGGCAGCTATCCTAGTCTTTACCTAGGAGCCTAGCAACCTATACGACTGAAAGGATGAACTATCCCAAGTCTGTAAAACAGTTTTTCACACAGGAGGTGGCATATCTCAAGAACAGAGTGAAATATTCTTAAATGGGTTGAGGAAAGGGAACTCAGTGGGCATTTAAGACCGCATGGGATAGAAAGAAAATGATATAAAACAAAGCAATAGTGAAAGGAAGGTTGACAGTTAAGTGCGGGCCTAGATAGACATATTAATTTCATTGGTGATCAAGTATATGTAAAATAACCCTTGGCCAATCCAGATCAGTCTTCTGTTATTTAAACCAATAAACTTGCTTGTTAACATTAAAACTAAGTTTTGTTTTTTCTGCTTCTGTGATATAGTTTGACTGCACAGTCACACCTCATCCATAGCCCCTAAAGAGAAGAGCATACACAATGTTATATTATATTTTGCTTCACAGGTACTATTTTAACAGATTTTTTTTAGTAACTTTTGCAAGAATACACTTGGAGCAGTTCTGTGGACCAATTTTGCAATAAAAGGATTAAAACCCAAACTATGTAAAACACACAACACTGTATTCAAGAAAAGACCTACACACTTTATTTCAGTAAATGCTGTTCCTAATATCTTGCTAATATGTTAACACTTTAAGATTTAATGAGCCAAGAACAGTAAAAATACACTCATTCATGGACTATAATTAGAGGTATGAAGTCCTGTACAGAAAGATAAGTTAATCCACTACTTAGTATCTACAGAAAGAATAAGCTTCAGAAA
The DNA here is from genome assembly GCF_019279795.1 of Protopterus annectens. Lineage (NCBI taxonomy): Eukaryota > Metazoa > Chordata > Ceratodontiformes > Protopteridae > Protopterus > Protopterus annectens. Next base: position 975,342,858 of record NC_056741.1, on the reverse strand, counting down.
AAGCCATGGAATCTTCATTACCTCGCTTTGAAATACCAAAATTGCAACTCTGAGCCTTCTCAGGAGTTTTCGCAATCAAAACATCCTCCATAGTTTTACTGAGATTAGCTTTGCATTCTATATTTCTTAGTGAAGAAATACATGCTTTTACATGCATATCTCCTAGCAGATGTGATAGCATCTTCCAGAAGCCTTTTGTCTTTCGATAACATTTATGTGTCATAAATACATAAAATTTCTAATGCATTCAGACACTCATTAGTGAGTGGCCAAATTTAATATATAACACAATAACCTCTTAACTGTACTGTGACATTAACTCTTAGTGGTGGGTATTTCATAAATAATGTAGATATAGATGTATAAACACAGGTGTACTGCAAATAGTCAACTGCACATTGCGTTAACCATTTGTTAGATGTATGAAGAAGAGAGGTTGGACATTTAAGCAAATGCTCAGTACTAAGATCATATTACACACAAACATTTGAACTAACATTTTGGGGTTGTAATAAGTAGTCATTTTTTTAGTTTTAGAAAGTTTACTTTGTTGGTGGTTTATAGCTTTAGATAGGGTAGGTAAGGGGGTTGTTTTTATAGTGCTGTGGATGGTGGTAGTGGCATGATTCCTTGTACTTGATCTTGCCAAACACAGATTTTATTTACTTGTATGTGAGCAACCTGTGACAATGGTAGTTACTAAAACTACAGGAGTGTGCGTGTGTGTGTGTGTGTGTGTGTGTGTGTGTGTGTGTGTGTGTGTGTGTGTGTGTGTGTGTGTGTGTGTGTGTGTGTGTGTGTGTTTGTACGCGCGCGCAATTATTAGGTGAGAGGTAAGGGATTGTCCAAGGCCATGGTGCAGCAGGGTTTGTACAGTCTCAGAGTTGATATATTTAAGGAACACAGGTTTGGGGAGTGCAGCCTCCACCACTTGGGGGGTATGTGGTGGTTTGTTAACGTTGAAACAATTACATAGTGGTACTTTTTTTTGGTTTGTTGAATGACACATGTTTTCATAGTTGGCAATGCTGTGTGCATTCACTTTTACTTGTGTTTGACTCCATCTTGTATTTTGTATTTTTTCATTCACTGTGATTATTGTAACTTTTTAGCAAACAGCTATTCATCTGAGATATATATATATATATATATATATATATATATATATATATATATATATATATATATTAATATATAACCTGTAATATGCATTGTAAATATGATTCTTGTTTACTGTTGCTTATTTGTTATGTGTTGTTTTCATTGTTCTGTCTTGGAGCTTATCTCCCCGGGCCCCTACTGAAAATGGACATATGTCCAGTTAGACTACCCCGGTCAACAAATGTAAAATAAAAATAATAAATAAATATATGTATATATATATATATATATACACCGATATATATATATATATATATATATATATATATATATATATATATATAGATATATACGATGTGTGGTTCGATGGTTGTGCAGTCAATATTCTGAACTAAATCCATGTATCCATGTATGTATAGTTAGAATATTGACTGCAAAAAACACTCAGCTCCAAAACATCAAGGTGTCATTATCAAATGCTGAAATATTTATGGTAAAATGATAAAAACAATGTAAACTGATGTTCTTACTGCAGCAGACTTGTGGTGTTCAAAGGACAGGTTACTGTCAACATGGTTTCCTAGATCCTTGACCAATGGATCTAGCTTTATGGGCCTGTTATCAATGTGGTCATTTCCACGGGTGGCATTCTTTTCAAATGGTATTATTCTTCATTTTTTTGCACTGAGTTTTAGTCCATGGCTCCGACACCAGTTATTTCCTGTGTCAGGACCTTTTGAAGAGTATCTGTGTCTTTAGGGAATTCAGTCACCATACCTAGTCTATAGCTGTCTGCAAACTTGCTTGTCCAGAGGCCGTTGACATATTAACTTGACTTCAGAGAATTAGATACCACTAGTGACTGACATCTTTACTGAGGTAAATTCCCAATCCTAATTTTTTGTATCTTATCAATAAACCTGCTGGCTATCCATTGAGAAACATATCAGTTTATGTCTATCTTTATAATTTTATTTATGATGCTCTAGTGAGGTATTGCATCAAATACCTGGGCCTGATCTAGGTAGGCAGCATTCACAATGTTGCCCTTGCCCGTAGCTTTAGTGGCCTTCTCAAAGATGTCCTCCAGGTTAAGTAGGTATGAATTGCCTTTGACAAAACAAAACTGGGTAGAAACCAGTGTCTGTAGGTTTCTTATGTTGCTGTTTATCAGATCCATGATCATTTTTTCTATGGCCTTGCATACGAGACTAGACAGACATATGGGTCGGTAGTTCCCCAGGTCCATGTAAGTCCCATCTTTGTATAGAAAACTTCCAGTTGCAGTCCTCTGTTCATCTGGGATGAAGCCAATATTCTAGAGGGCCTGACAGGTTAAGTTTCATGCTTTTCTGGATACATTCTTGGATATGACAGTGTTCTTCACCTTGAATAGCACAATGAGGACCTGCTCCATAGTGATATTGGTGGAAAAATCATTGGGGACATTTCCGAGGAGTGAATGGGGGTAATGGGGGGGGGAGAGAAAAATGGAGTTAAATTTTTATCCTGCATATTTGCTATATCTTCTTGTTTCCTATAGGTGTTTTCATTCAGCCTTAGTTCTGCACTTTGTTGCATATTCAATTTAAGGTTATGGACATACCTGAAGAAAGCCTTATGATAATCCTAAGCTATTTTAGCTGAAATTTGGGTGTGAATGACTTGATCAGTAGTCTGTGTTGTTTTTCCACATTGCTAAGGGAGTTTATACCTTGTTGAGCAATGCCCTTCCTGTGTGTGTGTGTGCTTTGTTTACAAGATTTTCCTTAGTTTGTTATATAACTTACTTATGCTGGGATTTCACTAGGGTGACTTGTTTTTGGAAGCTGTCCTATGTTAATTCTTGGTAGGTACAGCTCTCTTTTTACAGATATTTACAACACTGTAAAGGGTTATGTGAACAACTCCACATAGGCAGCTGTGTTTTAAGGGTTTATGGAGGTTTGGAATTTTACAAGACTGTCGCTTTGTAGGAGGTAGTTAGACTGGGAATATTTTCATATATTATAGGTTCATAGGTAGGTTCATAGGTAGATACTAAGCTATCTGCCCTAGGGCATTTATAAGCCTAGCCAGAGTGTATTTGGCTTCCGCCTCCCTATTAGATTAGCCTACTGTGCCTCTGTAAAGTAGGTCACAGAAGGTACCCTTTGAAGATTAGTTTATTGTGCCTCTGTCTAGCAGGGACAGAGGAGAGATCCCAGGGGTGAATTTGCGATTTCCCATCCATGCGTCCAAATTTCGCTTGAAGAGGGTCAGCGAGGGGCTATGTCTAACATGAATTGGGATTCTATTCCAGAGTGAGGGGAGCCTCTGGGAAATTAATCTGTCCCTCCAGCATGTCTTATTTATTTTTGTGCTGAGGTTTAGGTCCCTGGAGCATGTAGCTCTAAGGGACTTGGATTTTTTGAGGTGGAGCATGTCCATTAATTCTTGGTTTGACATGGCTTTGTACGTCAGGCATAGATCGCCTCTGAGTAGGTGGTAAGCAACTGAGTAGAGCTGGAGTTTCTTTAGTCAAGCTGCATAGGACATCTGTTTGTAGCCCATGATCCTCTTGGTGAGGTACTTTTGGGGTCTCTCCAGTTGCTGCAGGTGTCGGGTAAGGTACATGACAAAAGGGGCATTGTATTCAATTATGGGCCTGATGAGTGATGAGTAGAGGGGCACAATGACCTCTCTTGATATAGATGCAAACCCTTTTGTGATAAGGTGGGCTATATAGAAGGTCTTTCTAACCACTTTGGCAATGTGATTATCAAAGGAGAGATTACTATCTACATTGGTCCCCAAATCTCTAATTACTTCTTCCGTACTTAATGGATTACCACCTATGTGGTCATTTGTGGGCACCTTGTTTTTCCCAAAGGGGATGACTATGCACTTTTTAGCATTTAGCTTGAGGCCGTGGCTCTAGCACCACAACCGTCTCTTTGAGACCCTTTTGGAGGATGCTTGTGTCAGCTGGAGATTAGATTATGGCTCCCAGTTTGCAGTCATCTGCAAACTTTGTCAGCCATAATCCCCCCGTGTTAGCCTGAACCTCAGAGAAGTATATACCGAACAAGAGATGTCCCAGAACTGAGCCCTGTGTGATGCCACTTGTAACTGGTTTGGATTCGGACATGGCACCTGCGATTCTGACCATGTGGGTTCTATCTCTGAGCCAGTTTGCAACCCATCTTGTGATATAGGGGTTGATATTTAAGCTGGTAAGCTTATTTATTATGCCCAAGTGTGTGTGTATATATATGTATATATATATATATATATATATATATATATATATATATATATATATATGGATCACCTTTGATTTACGAACGTAAACCTTGAAACACAAATCACCGACACCAAAAGACCGACAACAAAAAATACCGACAACGCAAAACACCGAACACCATTACACCGACACACTACATGAAAACAACACAGTACACTACATAACATATCCACTAGCCCTAACCCAAACCCTAACCCTAAGGTCCAACACTACCGCACACCTACCCTACCTGCACCCTAACCCTAACTCACTTACCCACCCCTAACCTCAAGGTCCGACACTACCGCACACTTACCCTACCTGCACCCTAACCCTAACTCACTTACCCACCCCTAACCCCAAGGTCCGACACTACCGCACACTCACCCTACCTGCACCCTAATCCTAACTCACTTAACCCACCCTAAAACATTAACCCGTCACTAACACACACTTACATTACCCAAACCCTAACTCCGACACTACCGCACACTCACCTTTCACACACCCTAACCCTACATCCCTCACTATTGCACACTTACCTGTCCGCTCCCTAATCCTAAATCCCTCACTATCGCATACTTACCAAGTCGCGCTTACACATTCCCCTTGTCGGTCTTCTGGCTGTCGGGATTCCAGCGTGTCGGTCAACTGCTTTGTCGGTCCGTTCGCGTTCCTCTTCCGCGTGTCGGCGAATCGGCGTGTCGGTCAACTGAAGGTGACCCATATATATATATATATATATATATATATATATATATATATATATATAAAATATATAGACAGATAAATATATATAGATTTATATATTATACACACACACACATGCACACAAATATATATATATATATATATATATATATATATATATATATATATATATATAGGCTCATAGGTAGGTACTAGGCTATCGACCCTAGGGCCTATGTAAGCATAGCCAACAAGGTTCCCTGGCTTTCACCACCCAGGGATGCTATTTACCTGCACCCCTGTCTAGCAGGGACACCAATGTGATTCCCATGGTGAATTTCCTATTACCCATCCTCTTATCAAGTTTTTTTCTTGAAGAGTGCTAGTGACGAACTCTGCTTGACATAGGTAGTTTGTTCCAGAGTATGGGAAGTCTCTGGGACAGGAATCTATTCCTCCAGCATGTTCTGTTAATTGTCGTGACGAGGTTTAGGTCTCTAGAGTGTGCGGCTCTGAGGGATTGGGATTTCTTTAGGTGTAGCATGTCCAGCAGCTCAGGGTTTGACATACCTTTCTATGCTAGGCAGACATCACTTCAGAGTAGACGATATGTTACGGAGTAAAGCCGGAGTTTTTTGAGGTGGTCAGCATAGAGTAACTCTTGGTGAGGTATTTTTGTGGCCTTTCTACCTGCTGCAGATGCCTTGTAAGGTACATTCCAAATGGGGTGTTGTACTCTATAATGGGTTTGATGAGAGCCAAGTAGAGGGGAACAATGACTTGTTTTTTCCTGGATGAGAACCCTTTCATGATGAGGTGTGCTACATAGAAGGATTTCCAAACTACTGTGGCAATGTGATTATCAAAGAAGAGGCTACTGTCCACTAAAGTCCCATGGTCTCTTATCACGTCTTCAGAGTTAAGTGGGCTGCTGCCTATGTGGTAGTCCTTGGGTATAGCGTTTTTTGGTATTGAGGCCATGGCTCTAACACCATGCATCAGTCTCGGTAAGGCCCTTTTGTAGGATGTCCACGTCTGTTGGGGACTCAACTATGGCACCCAATTTACAGTCATCTGTGAACTTTGTCAGCCAGAGGCCCTCTGTGTTGGCCTGTACTTCAGAGAAGTAGATCCCAAATAGGAGGGGACCCAAGAATGAACCCTGTGGTACTCCACTTGTCACAGGTTTGGAGTCAGATTTGAAGTCCACAATTTTTACAGTGTGGATTGTGTCTGTGAGCCAGTTGGTGACACATCTTGTGATGTATGGATTTATACCCAGCTTGGTGAGTTTATTTATGATGCCAGAATGGGGGATGGTGTCAAAAGCCTTGGCAAGGTCGAGATAGGCTATGTGAACTGCCTTAGCCTTGTCCTTGGCTTTGGTGACTATTTCAAAGAAGTCGACCAGGTTCAGGAGGCATGATCTGCCCTTCACAAATCCGAACTGGGTGGGGACCAGAGTTTGGAGGCTACCAATATCCTTGTTTATGAGTTCCATGATAATATGCTTCATGGCCTTGCAGACCAGGCTCGTCAGACTAATAGGTGATAGTTCCCAGGGTTCGTGGTGGCTCCTCCTTTGTGGAATGGTACAACTGTTGCCATGCACCATTCAGTGGGTATAAAGCCTGTCGAGAGGCTATGATTGAACATGGTGCTTAGGTGGGGGGGGGGGGCTTGTTCATTCTGAAGCTCATGTAGAATGCAGCCAGGGATATTGTCCAGTCCCATGGATGCTGTGTTCTTGGCTTTCGATAGCACAGTTTTCACCTGTTCAGCTGTGATTGCAGGGACACTGCATTCTTCTGGTATGGATATGGGCCCTTTAGGAGGTGAGGGGGGGTAAAGTTGGCAATGAACCTATCAGCCAGGATGCTGGCGATATCAGTTGCTTCCATGAATTTTGTGCCATTGTACTGTAGCTCAGAGCAGATCTGGGCATTGCCACTGAGATTCTTGACATAGCTGTAAAATGCTTTGTGGTTGTCCTTAGAGTCAGTGGCAATCTTATTTTCATAGTTCGCTTTGGAGGATTTTATGAGAGATCTCAGCTTCTTGCTGAGGCTGACCAGGGAGCTCCACCACTCGTGGGATTTTATTCACTTTTACAATAGTTTCTTCCTTTTGTTGTAGAGTTTGTTAATAGCAAAGGGCCACCAGATTGGTTTACTTTTTTTAGAAGACTGCTTTTTGGTTCTATTAGGGATGGTACGATCCATGCACCCATGTAGATGCTTATAGAGTGCATTTGTTTAAGATTCGGCAGTGGTAACTGTATTGTCCATCTGCATGGGTGTGGTGAAGTTGGCCACTTCTGCCTTAAGTAGCATGAAGTTGGCTTTGTAGAAGTTTTTTACTGTGGTTTCTTTAGTGGGGGGATTTGGATATCTAGGGTGATTAGTTTATGGTCAGATCTGACCAACAAGGAGGTGACTTCATGTGTGGAGCACCTGTCACTCATGTTGGTAAGTACTAGGTCTAGGATATTTTTTGTCCCTGGTAGGGGTGTGGACAAGTTGATCCATGGCACTGGAGTTTACGAATTCTAGGAAGCATTGAGGAAAATGGTGGGGTAGTTGAAATCTCCCAATATTAGGGTGTTTGGTTGGACCCTGATATTCTCTATTATATCAAGAAAAGAAGAATGGGAATCCTGGGGAATGGTGGAGGATCTGTAGCAAGCTACAATATATATAGCAGTTTTGCACAGAGTTAGTTGCACTTGTATAATTTCGAATAAATTATGTTGTGCAACTAGCCTGGAGGTGTGGTTGTCCTTAATGAATATTGACACACCTCCACCCTTGGTGTTCCTGTCCTGGTTTGATGGCCAAAATGTATGGTATGAGTTATATCCTGGTAATGCAGGGGTGCTCTCTGGAGCCTTGAACCAGGTTTCAGTCACTGCACAGATATTGGTATTCTCCATTTTAAGGAGTGCCCAGATATCGGTATTCTCCATTTTAAGGAGTGCCTCAAGTGAGTGCATTTTGAGGTTAAAACTTCTAGCATTGAGTAGCATTACCCTCAGTTTTTGCTTGCCTGTATCAGTTACGGTGGTGGTTTTGTTTTTTGAGCTTTGGCTGAAAAAGACACTATAGGCACGGCAAGAACCTTAGCCAGTATCTGGAATCCCAGGGCCAAGAGGTGCAGGAAATCTCTGGTGAAGCATCATGGCCTGTCAATCATGCTGTTCCAGGCAGAAAAATACTGGATCCCCTTTGAATGACACCAGAAGTTTAGCCAATTGTTGAAGTCAGTCATTTTGTCTTTGTATTGTGGTATCCCTCTGGCCGAAGGTAGGATGCTACTCAGGGCTAGGGTCATACCTGCCTGGATTACAAGATCAGAGAGCTCATCCATGTCTCTTTTCATGTAATCCAGGGAAGTACGTCTCAGGTTGTTCACACCAACATGGACAATGACTGAGTCATATTTGTACTTGTGGAGTGACCTGAGTGTGTGGGTTATGTGGCGGATCCTGGCACCCGACAGGCAGCTAACAGTAACCTTCTCCTTGTCTATTCTGGTGAGTAGAACATCAGTGTGCCTGACTATAGAGTCACCTATGACCAATGTGTTTGCTATAGTATAGCCTTATCAGCAATGGTTGAGTAGCACACTGAGTCTGTGTGTTATATGTCTTTTGAGTTGTGGTGAGGGCTGGAGGATGCTTGTGTTTCTGCTTTGGGTAGATTCTTAATGAGTGCCTCCAAGAATGATTTTGTGTTTCTATGTGTGGGTCTTGGTGATGTAGATGTACTGGGACTATGTGGTGTGTGTGGTGTGGAGTGGGTGTTTGCCTTCTCCTCCTGACTGAGAAGTTCAGTCTTGGGTTGAGAGAGCTTTGCCTCCAGTTTGGATAGATAAATGCATCTCTCACAGGTTGTAGTGTTGGGTGGTAGGAGGAGAGGGTTGTTGGTGTACATGACGCAATTGCTACATTGCCCCAAGATGCCCGGATTCATCAGGTAGACAGGAGAGAACACTGTTAACTGGCCCTTGGACATGCCTGAATAGACACTATTTACCTCTAGACAAGTGAGGAAAGTAAATACAAGAGCTGTTTTCCTCTAAGCAAATGAGGAAGATAAGTACAAAAACTGTTTTCCTCTAGGTAATGAGGAAGGTTGGGTGCTTACAACAAGATCTGAACCAGTGCTGAGCACGAGGAAGCAAATTCAAGTGCTAAAACTAAAATGTGTCTAGTTCCAAAGGAAAAACTGAAGAGGAGACTTTGTGGTACCTTGAATAGTTTATTCCTAGCTAACTGGCACTGCGCGATGTGTAAAACCACGCAAACATGGGGTTTTAAGCAGAAAGATGAAAGGGATAGAAATAGCCCAAAACAGCTAATAAAACTACAGTTTCTGGGTTGAAACCACTCCTCTAGTGACAGATAGGCTGTTCCAAAGCTCACCAATCTCATTGATGAACAGAGAAGCTTCCCTCAATCTTAAAAAGGTCTGGACAACACAGGAACTTACAAACAGCCCAGAATTCAGCAAACTCTGAAAACCAGACTTTACTAGATCTAGAAAGGTGGGAAATAAGTATAGGGATAAGATTTTTTTGTTTTTTTTTTCAAAAAGTTGAGTCAAAAACAGAAAATAAACATTTTAACACAGAAAATAGGCTATTGCACTTAAGTGTGCAGCCTTTTACAGTTAAACAGATGAAAAAAAAACGCTTAAAAAATGAATACTTTAAAGTGCAAACTGTATTTGGTAAAAAAAAAAAACAGTTCAGATAATTAGCGAAGTTAATAAAAAAGTGGTCAGAACAATGCGGCTAGCAATATCAAGCAATAAAAAGCACAACAGAGGTACTTAATCCACTCAAAGTCTCCTTTTCACTTTCTGCTGCCGTAGAACTCTGCAGTACACCTAGGCAGGCTCTTGCTGAAGTAATACAAGTGCAAAAACCGCACAAATACGGGTCTGAGATAGATATATATATATATATATATATATATATATATATATATATATATATATATATATATATATATATATATATATATATATATATATACACACGCACACACACACACACACACATGTGCACGCGCACACACACACACACACTCATGTATATATGCTTACGTGTATATGTATATGCATGTGTGTGTGTATTTTTTTATTTTTTTTTTTTTGAGTACATTAGCATGGAGTTGCATGTTTCCCTCTTGTCTTGCTTGCCTCACTGGAAATAAGTGTGTTCTGAATGGTATATGTGTCCATAATGTGAGAACTGATCAGTGGCCATTCACTGAATGTACGTATAATCATACAGAATTAACATTTATTGTAAATAATAGATCCTGTATAGTATATAATCATATTCTGCCTTTATCAGTCGCAAGTGGCTTATCAGTAACTACTTTCTTAGGCCATACCAGCGGTTTAGGAGTTGTAGCTTTTAGTGCAGTTGATGACTCAGAACAGCACAGGACAATGCCTGTTAGGACATGCCCGTAGTAAGTTTTTGCTTCTGCATTCCTGCCAGGCCCATCTGGAGTAGGGATACTCCTTGGCTCCTATTTTTTTTTTCTGTTTTTATTTTTTTTACTCCTTGGTTGCTTTGATCCTGCATTTGTTACTGAAGTTCAGTCCCCACCACAACGACTGTTTCTCCACAGATGGGTAGACAGACATCAGCAAGCCATTTCCTCCCCCATTTCCTCCCCACCATCACAATATCATCCAGTGTCTGGGCCATCAAACGAAGTTGTGTCAATTGCAACATAGTCAGGGCTTTGCTTGTCAAGGATGTATGCCATTCATTCATTTAGCTGATATCCTGAGGTACAAATGGAGTTAAGCACACATAGCCAGCCTTAGGCATAGGCCGACTAGGCAGCTGCCTAGGGTGCCACTCTAGCAGGGGCGCTTTTTCACTATTTGCTTGGTGTAGGTAGACCAGGATGGGGGCACTGGGTGGTGTGGTGGGGGGGCGCCATGGAGCCCTTTTGCCTAGGACATCAGTTGACCTAAGTTCTGGTCAGCATACAAGCTCATTGCAGGATGCAGGCATGATGCATACTGTTATGAGGCAAAATACTTCACCTCTTGTTATTTCAAGTTGATATGTGAGGAAACTTGACAGTGTATAAAAGGCTCAAACAAACACAAGGAACGGAAGCAGGCTTTTCACAGAAGTTAGTAGAGAACCAGTTAGTATAACCAGGCTGGGTAAGGTAATAATGCCAGCTACTGTACATTTGCCTTAATGCAACACATGCATGTAAAGTATACATAGTTCTAAAGTAAAGTATATACACATACATATCTCTCAGTCTGCAGATAATGAAACAAGAAAAAAGGGCCTTGAAAAGAGGGAGCATCCAGCTAACAACCAGGGCATTTAATGAGCATAACATCTGAATACAAATTAGCACATAATTCTTCCCACTTCCAGTAGAAATGTGAGATCCTACTCAGAAAATTGTTTAAAAAAATTATAGAAAAATCTAGGCATATTATCAAAGAGATCATGAAAAATATGTAGACTTCAGTTACTATATTGCAAATGTCTGCCATTCAAGATAATTTAATTTTCCTTCAGAAAAAGAAAGCTGTAAGATATGTGTCTTCTTTCTTTAAATTATTGTTGCCATCATAGCTCTCAAATTCGTAACACAGGAAATCCAAACAAAGCCTAAAGTAATGCAGGCACAAAGGCCCAAAATAGGGACAGATTATATATATTGCTGTTATAACCTTAAACAGTTGCTAGAATGAACAACTTTGTGTTAGCATGCATTTCTGAAGGATATGAAGTCTGAAACTGAAATGTATGTAATTATGTAGTGACTTCAATCTTCAGTGATTTGTCAAAAAAAAATTGTGAGGAACAGACCAAAAATAAGAGGCAAAAATCTAGACATTCTGTGAAAATCTGGATGGTTGAGCGGTATAGTTACCACTAGTATTCTGGTCATGTAATATGGTGTTCTGTGTACTAGACAGCTTCAAAAATCACATGTGATGGGAGGATTCAAAAGTTTGCATAAAGGGGTAAATTGATCCTAAAAATTGAGAAAAATCTCAAAAAAAAACTTGCGCAGTGGTGATATAGGCCATAAACTGGGAATGCTCCTCCAAGATATAGACAGTTGAGAGGTCTTTTCCTACTACTTGACTTGCCCTAGAGCATCATATGACAGAAACTCTGTGTGTTTTAAATGTTGTGGGGGCTGGGTACATTTTATACAATTTTCCATAGAAATTTGGCTTATCAAACAGAATTAGTTTGCCTTTCTAATGATTCTCTTTATTTGATTTTTGGCCTATAACTAAAACATCCTTTTGCATTAAGACATATGAGTCAAGTTATTATAAACTGAATGAGACCAGTGTAATTATTTTACAATACTACAAGAGACTTTGTAATCTGCTAAAATAGTCACATATTTCATTTGGCAAACATGCTATTCAGCTTTCCACCTGCCACAGAAAGTGCATCTAAAACAATATACTTCTCTCCAAAGTAAAAATAATAAACTAACATTATAAACTATTTAGAATGTCTTGCTGTTTCATGCATATCTGTTTGATACTGGCTGCACCCATTGCCAAAATATCCTTTTTCAGTAGACAGTACGGAGAGCAAAGCACCAGGAGATTTTTCTCTGTAAATTATGATATGGATGCTTCTCAAAGCTAACATGATGATACAACATGAATGTGGCATGTTTCATTTTTTAATAAAAATTGTAGTGTAAACATCTGACACTGACATACTAGGTAGAAGGTACATGGGGAATTGTCATTAATAAATTTAAACAGCATGATATGCTCTACATACAACTAGTGAATTTATAATGAGTGATCCTCATAATTAAGACATTTCAGCCTTCCCCCTGGCAAAACAGACTGTTTCTCAGATACCCACTCTTTCTTTTTCAGAGTCCAGGGGAGCTGGTCCTTATCATAATATGCAACAGGCATAAGGCAGAGTAATAATACTGCATGAGACTCCAGTATATTGCCCATATAGCTTCTCACCCACACATTGCATACATATCTGTGGTAAGTTCAGAGCATCGACATCCAATGTGGTTACTTGTCTGACATGTGAGAAGAAAGTGCAACACTCAGTAAAAACATGCTTATAAAGAGACAGTTTGCTGCCTGTGCAATTGGGGTACCCAAACAGAAAGTAACTAGTTCTAAATCATCCATAGACACTTCACTGACATTCCATATTATCTTAGAATATATAAACAAATGAGACATAACTAGACACCCACTGCTTCTCTTTGGCCTATCATGATGTCTGTTTTCATTCCCCCCCCCCCCACACACATTTTATTATTACCACCCCAGAAGAAAGAAAGAAATAATCCAAAATACATTAAAATAAACATGCTACAGTAATATATATTGTAACTTAGTTGAGTGGGTCCAAAGCTAAGAACTGATGGCTTCTATGATAAACAACCAGGATGCTTTAATCTTATATACATCTGTAACTTTTGCTTCCCTCTGGGCAATTAGCAATCGGGGATGAGTATTTTATTTCCATTTCCAAGTAAACATTTTCAGGGCAGTCAGAGTAAATGTCATCCAGAATATTATCTTCAGTCTGAGAGCTCAGGTATTTGACATTAACACACCAAATGCAGTGACAATGTTCCTTTACATGAAACCATCAATGTGTCCTTATAAAGCCACCATTAAAAGGACCCCAGGTTAAGAGTGGTTTGAAGATCAATTCAATTCAGTCTTATTACCACCCCCTAAGCCTATGTCTATTACAGTAACAGTAATACATCATATAAATTTCTACAATAAAGTGGCAAATATGCATCTTTAAATTGCATCAGTGTAGATTCAGTAAAAACTAAATGAAAACTGCAGCCAAACTAAAACTTCCGCTGAGTGACCTCTTACACCTCTTGTATCAGAGGCGCATGAGATATACGAAAATGACCCTTATGAACATTAGGTGTTTCAGCTATATGGCAATTCTGAATGCCCATGACTTATTTCTTTTTAAGTCATTTCATTGGACAATTTCAGGCCAATAAAGCCAAACCCCATTAGTTGTGGATATGCATATTTCGGCCTTGTTATGACCTCATCAGCACAGCACAAGCAGAGTGTTTGACTAAGTATAAGAAACACATGGCTGTTATATCTAGCTGATGTCCTTTGTAATAAGTGTCCCTTCAAAAGTTGGAGACCCAATACTGATAATATTCACACTTCAAAAACAAAGGTGTCATGAAAAAAATGTGAATTCTGAAATCTGATACCACATTTTTGAAATGCTTTTTATCCTACTCTGTCTAAGACCACTGACAACAGATTAAGTGGAACATTCCCAGGTACTGCAGTCTCAAGCTCTGTATATCTGTCCCCCACCTCACATTGCCAATTCTGCACTTTTGGTTGACTTCCTTAGAACTGCAATAGTATCCAAAGAAAAACACTGAAGCGAAATGTTTAGAATTATGCAGTAAGCCACATGGAATAAATAGGTATTGGGGCCTCCAGAGCTGCTCCGCCCATGACTTTAACATTATAGGAAATGCAATGAACTGTACAAATAAATGACATGGCAAAAGAACAGCTCTCCCCCTTGAATCTTCCATATGGAATCTTAAAATCACTATCATCTCCTTAGCCATAAAGAAGAGGTGACGAGATGGCTAATAAACCAGCAAAACAAGTTTATGTTCCAGTCTACATGAAAAACAGACTCTGTCAGCTTGCATCACACCTGCAGCACCCCAAATTAAGACCACAAAAGTTACTAGTAATCCTCTTGGAGGTTTAAAAGAACCTGACTTCAGGCCCCCCACACAAAATACATCCAGAAGGGGAACCTTACCGCAGAACTAAATTTGTGCCTTCTTTTTGTCATTCGGTATATGTGAAATGTAGACAACCTTTCATTTACCGCTCTTCTTTCAGCTTTTGCCTACCATTGCAAGGGCTAGCTTTGGGTTTTTACATAAAACATTGAACACTAGAATGCCCTGGGTACTTAATATGGTATCCTGCAGAAGTATAGATATCTATGGTGGGGCCAGCTCTGAAGGGATGCATTTCTGATTATGGCAGAGGCGGCAAAAGTTTAATTAGCAAATTGGACACGTGACAGGACTGTCCAGGAAGACTAGGAGTGAGCAGTAGTGCTGGCTGACCCTTCCACATAGAAGGAGGTGGCCACCCTCTTGTGTAGTGGATATATATTTCTTTAAGGCTTGTTTTATAAAACTTCTAGTTTAAAATTGCTGCAGTATTTTCACATATTTCTTTCCCATGTAAAGAACAGCTTGACTTTTGTTCCAGTTCATTTGAACTTAGCAAGCAGGTGGTAAATGTTTCTTCTAGTCATGGAACCTTGAACAAAATTTATCTATCCTGTACTTTTTGGAACATGTACTTGCATGGAACATAGTTGGAGATAAGCTTGTTGAAAGTGAACAGACACATCATGTCAAGATAATAGCATGAGAAATGTTTTAAGCTATCCTCCTATTTACATCTGTTTACTCCTTTTACCTTGAAAATGTGCATATGGCTTTTATCACAGTTATAAAAGCTTTGAACCTTGCATGTTTTTTTTTCAATTTGAGAAAATATCAAAGGGCTTGCATCTGCGCACATGGTCGACTCTTTCTCTATACTGAGACATGCCGTGTCATGATACTGCTCTAATAAAGTGTTTGTATGCAGAAGCTTTGACAGTCCGTGTATTTAACTTAATAGCTGCATGGCATTAAGTGTTGACAAATTTTCCACTTCAGTACCTTTGGAGCTTGATTGAGCCTATGGGTATCAGCTGCCAATGTGCAACTGCATACAGCCAAAGGATTGTGCACAGGTATGCTTCCTGCAGCAAGTAGCAGAGATAATAGAGCTTCCATTACAGAGGGGGATGCTACACTATGGAAAAATAGAATGCTGCACAGAACCAGCAAGCTGGTCCACTCCCTACTACCTGACTGTCGCGACTAGGGAACAAATGGGTTTATATGGCTTCTAGGCTAGGAATAAATGGGACATTGGCCTCTTGTCTAGCCCTAGAATGCCTGATTCTAACCCCATGGCATAAATGGTTGATTAAGTACAGGCAGAGCTATTAGGTCAGTCATGTGAAGGCAAAAAAAAGTGTTTGGGATCTGTAACCTCCATCTCCCAATTATCTGGTAGGTCTCCTATCACCTATCAGATTTCTGCAGCTTTAGCATATAACAGCTTGTAAATATACATGAGCACTGGAGAAAGGTCTAAACAATATATGGGCAACATAGAGCTAAAAGATTAATTTTAAAATGTTTCCACCAATCAAATTTTCTGCCTTCCATTAAATGACCATGCATTATTCCCAAGAGGAGGATAGGTACTTGACCATACTGCTGTGCGGATAATGCTTAACAAATATGCAAAGCATTTTAATCGTCAAATTCATTTTATTGAAATTGTTCTTTTAAATATTGAAAAAAAAACAGCCTGTAATGAAATCAACAAAAGATGTCCACAGTCCCAGTAGAAGTTTCATGCCAATCTATACAGATGCTCACTTAGACTTGCATGAAAAACAATGAAATCAAATGACAGATAACTGTCTTCAAGGACATCTGATACAAAACAATAAATTAGGTACTTGTCAACCCCCTTTCCCCATACACCGGAAAGAACTAGTTGCAAATCTATTTTTGACTTTTACTAGATAGCACCATTATATACTATTCCAGGTAGAAAATTACACCAGTTAAGAAGATGTAGGCAAGGTCATAAACCCATATAGTAATGTATGCATATAATCATTATGTAATGATGTAATGAGGTAATGCTGTCCAGGGCAGTTAACTCCATCCCTGACTGTCCTGTAACCTCCTTCTTCTGAAGAAGGTTACAGCTACATGTTTAACATTCAACCTGTCATTCAGATCAATGCTTAGGTTTATTACTAGATATCTGATCTAGTATGTGTGTCACTTATAGGGCAATGTCATCTTTCAGTGTAGTTTATCTCACGCAGGAGGTTTTACTTTTCCTTGTAATATCAGTCTAATATAACTGAGTAATACTGTTTCCATGTGAGTTCTTCCAATTACCAGCCTTAAAAGCAACCTATAGTTAATGTCCAAGCATTCTGTTTATTACAAAATGTTAGTTATTTTCCTTAAAAAAAGTTTCAGCTTACATAACATACTCACTTTGTAGTCTGTGTTCTTTTTTAAGCTAAGCACAAAACCTGTCCTAACTAAGCTTAGATTTCAACAACCACTTAGGCATGTGCTGTGTTATTCTTTCTTAAAACTTGTCTTATATGTAACTTGAGAAACAAGAACTCGAATAAAAATGATGCTACTGTTTTCTACCTGTAGAAGCATGACAAATACTGATATTAACTAACCACTGTGATATATAACTTTCTGCTGCATGTTATACTATCAATGATACATGTTATGGTGAATACATGGATTTGCACTTGCTAAGTTCTTGCAACTTTGGTATTAAGATTTTTTTTATAAAAAATGCATTTATTTTCATAAGCTGTACAGTGCTTGGATGAGGGGTTGCAGCTAAGCTAATGGTTAATTTTGCTGTATAGCCATCAAGCCATATGAATGGATTACTTTGTGAACAAGCAAAGAGATTATGTGACAAGAGGTGGCGATGCAGTCATTGAGGTAAAAAAAAAAAAATCAAATTTTCTGCAGAGATCCCTGCTTAAAATACAGGCAGATGTGAATGCCAAATAATACATGGTTAAGAATGCCAAGTCACCTGCATTTAATGACTGGAGTGTCTATAAACAGATGTAGATGAAGGATTTTGTTTTCACACCACTATTCATAAATAACTGCGGTGGTGGTGCTGCGGTAGCGTTGTTGCCTCACAGTAAGACTTTGTCCTGTTCGATTCTCAGCTAGAGCATCTTCTGTGTGGAGACATGCGTGAATGGGCGTACCTTCATTAAAGGTTGTGCATTGAGGCTGGCAGCCCGGCATGTAAAAATCTGCTGCCAATTATTAGCAGACCGGAGTTCCGCTGTGGCGACCCCTAACCGGGAAAAGCCGAAAGACACAACAACAAACACTATTCATAAATAAATTAATGTAAACTATTTATTATAAGGTATGCTATACATTATAGCTTCACAGTGCTTGTAAAATATTAAACCAATGGACACAGTCATTTTTTTTTTTTTATATCAAGCAAAGGCTTTCCTATATTTGGCAAGATTGATTGCCATCAATAGTCTGTTCAGAAACTCTTCATCTTTTCCAAATAAAACAGTGTTATATTTCTTTGTGTGTGAGTGTGTGTGTGTGTGTGTGTGTGTGTGTGTGTGTGTGTGTGTGTGTGTGTGTGTGTGTGTGTGTGTGTGTGTGTGTCCATGCATATCCATGTGTGTGGCCATCCTCTTAACAATACCTGGAATTATTTTGGGGCTGATCTTTGGAATGAGTACGCCAAAAATGACTGTGAACAATAACAAATTAAACAGCACTTGAACTGACTTTTTAACATATTATTTCACCTTCAACAATAATTTCATTAGTCTGACAGCTGGAGGTATTACATTGGACTGCAGGAAGCTGTGAATATAGCTGCTGTCATATGTACTCATCTCTTTGTCCTGTATGACTGAAGTTTTAAGATAGCCGAGACAAGGGACATCAGCGACTAATCAGATTTTATTTATGTTACTACAACAAATACAGTTGCTTTAGCCATTTAGATCTACTATTATTCCCTTCCATAATGTTAATAAAATGGCACTAACAAAAATACAAACATTTTCAACATGAAATGATGCTTAAAAATAAATTAGATTATAAAATTTGCATACCATTTTTGTTTTCTGTATAGAGTAGCCTGGCATCTGTATCAGCAGAAGAGAAAAGTTTTAATAATTGAGCACCAGGGTGTTCGAGGAACTTAGATTTCTAGAGTGCAGAATATTCACAACCACTGACATCTGTGCCACAGTCACACAATGCATTGTAACTAGGGTGGGACAAAGAAGTCAGCTGCCTTGGACACAGCCTGTTAGGGGTATGATCTACATTACAGAAGATTTGTTGGTTGTGAGTAAATACATTATCAATAACCATTTAAGTAGCCACAGTTAACATCACAGTTGCTTCTATAAATGTATGTGTGTAAGCTAGCTGATGCAGTTACACTGCTGTTTTCTTTTCTTTATTTCACTTTTCTCCAAGCATAAATGGGACTGCCACATCAGATGATGCATGGTTAATCTTAACTGCGATCTAGTACATTGTAACATAACAGCTAGAGAGGAAGAGGCCATCTTAATTGTCAATACCAAAGTAGATTGCAATGTTGGTATTTATTCATTTAAGCCTCTTTATTGGTAAAGGCAAGGTACTACTCATTTGTAGAAGAGTTTTTTTTTTTTTTTTTGCTTTTTAGCTTTACTTTTTGAGGGTGCCAGTTTGGGCGTCTGGCCAGGGTTGCCAATTCACCTAGTTACTGCTTTACATTGCACCATCAGAAATGTTTAAGCGTTTGCATCAACAAAACACAATACTGAGCTGAATTGCTTATGAATGGCTTCAAAGAAGGATTAGGAACTGAGGCACTTTCAAATGAAGATAAAGTGCTGTTTCTTTTTGGCATATTCCAGTAATATTATACTCACATTCGGGCACGGCCATTTTCCTTAAAAATACAAAGTCATGTGACACACCATTGAAGAGCCACAGTATAATTTAATAACTACAAGCTTAATGATAAACAGTGAAGGAGAGCTATACTGCTGCATGCTAGTTAGGAAATTCTTTCTCTGTCTTTCATTGAAAAGCAGTGAATCAATATATGCAGCATTTTTTTGTTTAATATTTTTATAGGTTGGTCATTATAACAAAAAACATTAAATAATATATTCTGTACTTATATTTATTCAGAAAGAAAGGTTAATGTGATGAGTAAGTCCATATTACTATAGCAATAACTATTCCAATTCAGAGATGGCCCTACTGTAGTGCTGTGCCATGAGGGGATGCAGCAGACCACTGACCTAACTCTGTGGTCTACCACAAATGTTAATGAGACATTCTGCTGGACTGGTCTATGCCAATTAGTCATGTGCTCTCCTTCTGGAAATGCCTGCAGTAAGGCATTTACTCATGCGAGTGATTCGGAAGTTAAATTGAGCACCCATGTTAATGAACATGGTCAAAATTTTGTATTCACCCATTACTCCCAATGGGAGAGATCGCATTAATGTTAAGTGCTGGAAAGTTTAGCAGTAAAGTAATGGCAGTGGAATGAATATGTGTATGCATGTGAGACTGCATCTGTCAGGGTAGCTGCAGTTAGAGGGATTAGTTAGGGGATAGGTAGGGTATTTCTGTATGTGTGTGTGTGTGTGTGTGTGTGTGTGTGTGTGTGTGTGTGTGTGTGTGTGTGTGTGTGTGTGTGTGTGTGTGTGTGTGTGTGTCTGTCATACCTCCACACTCCCTTATACTAACAAGCAAATTCTGCAATATTGTGAGGTGAGGCACACTAGAAACCAGGGATACTCTATATATCCTGCGGTAAAGACACTTATAAATCTAATGCAACAAGGTTACAACACAAAATATGTGGGCAGGAGGGAATACTAGACACCAGGAATATGCTTTATATTTTGCATAAAAGGCAAAGACTCAATCTCGGTACCCAGGCACTCATTAAGATCACTACAGCAGAGCTTTAGTTCTCTGCACAGCACAGGAATGATGTTACATATTCCCTTAAGTCTTTGAATGAATAAATTACTAAATTGAGGGGATTTCATTCCCTGTACCTATTAGCACGCCACCAATCTCCTTAGCAGAGTATTAGTTCTATGCACTACCAAGACTACCCATCAGGTCTACATTAAATTAGCCAAGGCTTAGAAAAGCGAACGCTAATTCATCAACCCCTTTTAAGCGAAAGCTTACAATCCCGAATACCCAGAACAGTGATTTTTTTTCTCAGGCAAAAAATCGCTGGACCAGTTTCGGGAGTTCCTCATTTCCTCCACTGTGATGTGATCTTGGAGTTGGTATATTTAAGTAGAGCGGTTATATAATGTTTTAAGTATTTCTTTTTTTTTTTTTTTTTTTTTTGTGAATCAGCGATTTTTTTCCCTTGGCAAAAAATCGCTGTTCCGGGTGTTCGAGATTTTAAGCTTTTGCTTAAAAATGGTCGATGAATTAGCATTCGCTTTTCTAAGTGTTCGCTAATTCAATATAGACCCTACCCATCAGGGTACTACTGTATATCTTTGGGGGGAAAGAAAACCAAGTTAAAGTAAAAGAAGTTTCAAACCCTGCTCCCTTGGGACAAGAATCTAACTTGTGAAACCAGAGGCTTACCCCTCTATGCTAACAGAGGAATATTCCTGTTGTATTGCATTTTTTACACTACAGGAAGTATGAAACCTAATGTTTATCATTACTAACTGACTGCAGTGGCAAGTATCAGAGACAAACACAGTAGGTTTTTTTTACATTAATGACAACTGAGAAGGATAGGGTGTATCAGTGTGGGGGGAAGGGAGGGGTTGTCATACCTCTAAAGAGAATGATAAGACTTTGAGACAAACACAGGAGGAACACTAGACGATACCAGGGAGAAGTTTGGAACTATTAGTGGGACTCACAAAGTTAACAGAGCAACAGCTCTAGCATCACTATGCACTTTACATACACTACAAAAAATGAAACTCTAATGTCTGGTTTTACTGACTGCTTGTAAAGATCCACGATTTATGAGGGCAGGGACAAATATATGAATATGCATATGGGATGGGCTGCCAACTTTGAGACAGGTAAGAGGTGTGTGTGTGTGTGTGTGTGTGTGTGTGTGTGTGTGTGTGTGTGTGTGTGTGTGTGTGTTTGTTTGAATATGTGCTTGTGTGGGAGTCTGAATAAGGGGAGGGTGCCTGTGCCCTGCGTGTGTGCGTGTGTGCGTGTGTGCGTGTGTGTGTGTGTGTGTGTGTGTGTGTGTGTGTGTGTGTGTGTGTGTGTGTGTGTGCGTGCATGTGTGTGTGTGCGTTCCAGAGACTGAATGACTGAATAAGAGGAGAGTGACTGTGCCCACATGATGCACAAGCCACCTGAGATGCTTGCTAATCACAAGAAAGTGCTGATTTGTACTATCTGTAATCACGGGTGATTCAAATACATACAAATTTGCCAATAATGAGGTCTTTCCTCATTGAGACTAACATGACACTGAATCTCATTTCCCACGATTGCAGGCATGTTATTAAGCTGATAAGTCATTCTGCTAACTGAAGCACTTTTTTAAAATAATGACGTTCAGTGCCCTGCTGCTATTAAAATGTAACATTCTTTCTGAAAATAGCATAACATAAATATTTAAAAGAAAGATTTTAAGAAGACTAAACTTAAGGTATTTTCATTGTTTTCCAGAAGTGATCATTTAATGTCCTTTCTTTAGGGATAACATAAGAAAATCCTTTTCAGCAACAACAGCTGATCATAACTGCTGATCAGATCAGAAGAGGCATATAAAAGGCTACTTTGCTGTAGATAATGCAGATAGAAAGAAAGGTTATTTATTTTTCATTACAGTTCTGAATATTTTAACTTGGTTATCTTTTACGGTTTGTAGTAATTTACATTTTTGATGTTTAAAGGAACGTGCTATATTATAATACCCAGACACTGATATATAAAATTGCTGTTAACCATTTATGTGACTGTTAGCTGACAGCTGTGGTCTCTCAAGAATGACTGAAAAGGACACTGCAGCAACAGAAAAGCATCTCAAAAGGCCACAAACAACATTTTTATACTTACAATACATTCCTTGTGCTATGTATGAACAGCTTTCATGTTTTGCTCAGTAAGAGATTTTTCACTTCATAATTGCTTAAGCTCTACAACTCGGGGGAGTTGCTCTGTCTTCTTAATTGTTTCATGCAGGAGAGGTGTGTTGGTGTTTAATTGCTATTGTGCTTTTTTTCTACTCAAAGACTGCAACCTCCCACAAAAAAAGAAGAAGGCAGGTTTTTCACTTTGCTGCTGATATGTCTTTCTGTGAGGTACAGTGATCTCAGAATGACAGCCGTAAACTAAAAGTGCATTTGGGGCTCACAGTGCCAAGGGGTTGCATGGTGGATTTCCTCACACAAAAAAGGATGTTGTTCCCTTCATTTATAATGTGTTTGGTCACAATCTTGTGTACATGTGCTGTAAGCATGTGAATTTGAGCTCTGTTTTGAGTTACGTTTGCTAGGGAAATGTGATTCACGTTTAGTAGTTTTGAGCATTAGATGTGAATCGGATGCAAAAGCACATATACTCTTTATTGCAGTCATAACCTGTTTAAATAAAAAAAAAATGGATTCAGAAAGCAGTGCATGGAGTGCAGGAATAGTGCAAGAGCTGCTGCATGCAATATTGCCACCGAGTGATCCAGGAATGAGCTCCCGGGATGACGTGCACAAGCGCTCCTACACTATTCCTGCACGGACACCACTGCTATATGCTAATTACCTCATTTGCTGATGAAAACCATGAAAATGAGGTGAATTAGCGATCCAGGAAGCAGACAGGTGTCTGTGCAGGAATAGTGTAACCTGCAGAAATGAATTCGGTTACTAACCAAATACATTTCTGCAAATTACAAAATGGAGGCATGACAGTTCAAAAGAAAGCATGTATTCAATCTAGTAGACATGCCAATGGCCAAATATATGGCCATTGGCATGAAAAATAGTTGCAATTTTATAAAAAGCAAGTTTTTTTTTTTTTTCCGATCTCGGACGTTTAAGCATAGGGCAGCGGTGTGCAAATGGGATCGCCACGAAAATAAGAAAAAAGGGGAAATAAGATTTTGTACTCAAATCAGCATTTTGCCATAATAGTCAATGGCATGCATAAGACAACAATACCAAGGAATAGTGGTTGCTAAGGGGGAAGGCTCACTGTGAGTGTGGTAACTATGAATCAGCATTCTGGTTTATGTAAATGAGGGGATTGATACTGAATCAGAGATTTCCTCTCAGTGTTAGCTTGCACCAAACTGTGTAGGTGCAGCAACACAATTGTATAAGTCTAAGAGGTGGATGACCTCATAAGGGGGAGTGTCATGCATGCTGTAAGTTTATTGGAGCTGTGTGGCCTGTGTTTGCCCTTAGCTAAGCAAAGCTAAGAAAGGGTGTGTGTCTGAGGCTGCCTAGCAGTGTTTACATTGTCTAAACGGGTGTGTGCGCCATGCACCTGGTTTAAAAAAAAAAAAAAAAAAAACAGAAATAGCAGCTCTCTTCACATCTAAGCACTGAGTATGCACAGTGTGCTTGGGGCTTAAACAGGAAGGCAATGGGAAGGGAAAACAGCAGTAGGAAAGCAATCAAGGAGAACTAGCACAGCTGGCAGGTGAAATGTATTAGAATCAGCCAATTACACAGGCAGCAGCCTAGCACACTACTATAAACTATGCAAACACCTTTCAGTCTGTTTTTCCCACAAACTCTAAACCACTGGTGTACACAGACAGGGAAATTTTACCTGACAAAACTAACAAAATGTTAGAGGCTGCTGTTGCTCTCATACATCAATATGTGCAAGAAGCTGAGGGTGATGAGGATGTGAATGCTGACCATCCCACAGTGAGGAGGAGGAGAAGAGTGCACAGACCCAGGGTAACCTACCAGGGGCTACATGAGCTGGAGATAATGGAGCGCTATAGGGTGGATAGGGACATTCTACAGCAAATTGTTGAGCTGTGCTGGCCACTGCCTCACACATAGAACCAACAGAGGGGAACACATCTTAGTGGATACTAAGGTATGTGCAGGCTTAAGAATACTAGCCACAGGTACCTTCCAAAGGGCGACTGGGGATATCATGAGGATCTCACAGGCATCAGCATCTAGGGTACTCCACCAGTTCCTGAATGCCATGTCAGCACATGCCAGTGAGCACATATATCTCCTCAACACCCATGAGGCATTGACCAGCAATATGCATCTCTTCCACCAAATAGCAGAATACCCTGAGGTAGTGGGTGCTATAGACTGCACTCACATACACATCAGCGAGCGGGGTAGGGTCTACATAAACCACAAGGGCTTCCCCTCCATCAACTACTAAGTCCTGTGCGATGCCCAGGGCATTATCTTGAATGTGTGTTCTAGAAGCCACGAAAGCTATCATGACTCCCACATCTGGCATATGACACAGCTGTACCAGTCATTTGCCAGTGGGGACATCCCATATAGTGGGGGATACTGGGTACACACTGGAGCTGTGGCTGATGACACCCCCTCAGAAATGCAGACACACCTGAACAAGAACTCCATAATGAGGCAAATGCACAAACAAGAATCATAATAGAGAGTGTCTTTGGGATGCTCAAGTCACAGTTCCACTGCCTGGACATATCCGGTGGAGCCTTGCAGTACTCTCCAGCTACATGCACACAAATGTTCATAGTATGTGCCATGCTACACAATATGATCCTGTGGAAACAGCTGCAGTAGGAACCACACAGGGCGAGGCCACTCAGCTCCTGACCATTGCTAAGGCCATGAGAGGCACAGAGTGAATTGGAGGAGGAACTACCTGAGCCTGCCCATGTAGACAGAAGGAGGCATGCCCAGTATGCCCAGGCCTTGGCAAAGAGGCAACGTATAGCACATACACTGACATGGTAGGGACCCAAGGAATGACACCTCTCTCTGTCTCTCACATACAGTAAAAGGGATGCCAAACATGACACTACCTGTGCTTTACCATGTATCGGGAGTGTACTATGTGCATCTGACATAGTCAGCCCTCCAGCACCATCCTCAATACTGGCCCAGCCACAAGATAAGTCACTCTTCCTATCAATTACTGAATGGAGTAGTATGTTTTGATAGTTGTATCTATGGTATGGATGTGAGCATGCAAGGGAATCGGGTGGCTAAATGGGATGGCAGCAGATAGTGGACACCTATATGGGCAGCATGAAATCCATAACAAATACTGGTGTCAACATACTAGGCAGTACTAGACAAGGTGACAAATACCACTGCAGTACATGTGGTGGTCCAAATGTGTGTCCATAGGACACACACATGCATGTCAGTGAGGCTCATATACCCACCACCAGCCTTAGCCAGCAGGACAGGTGTAGATGACCATAAAGAAAGGCTGGGCTAAGGCCTCCAATTGATGGCAATGGTTAACAGCCTCCCTCCAGATCTACACAGACAGACTACAACAGGTCTGGCAGTTGTATATTAGTTCTGAAGGGTAAGAAGTCTGAAACTGAAATGTAGGTCAATAAAACGTAAGATCTGTACTATACTGATATGCCTCTAGTCTGCATAATAGGTCAGAATACGATATGAAATGGAAGCCAACAGAGTACCTGAAATACCAGTACAGTCATAGCAAATGTTTAAAGTCATCAGGTGTGCCCCCCCCCCACAATCCTATGTAGAAATGCAGTAACATGTAAGTGTGAGGAGTAATAGCAGTGGGAGCACAGATTACTCGTGCTGACTCAATCTACAGGATAGATTGTTGCATGTATACAACATGCTGGAGTCTGTATGTTAGGTTGTTGTGTGTTTGCTATCGTCTGGAAGTGGTCAGCATGTAGGCATGGAGGGTTGTGTCTCGGTGGCCTATGGGCAGTACTGTGGTTGAAAGGGCCATGTTCCAACAACTGCAGTGCCAACCACAATGCTTCGCAGCAATACCAATGTAAGCAGTCATCCATATTTACTGTCCAGATGTCAATATCTGTCACCTTCTGAAAGATGGACATGCCATGAATATGGGCCCATACATGCACACAGTACACAGGTGGAAGTACCCTAGATAGAGTGCATAAAATGTAACTGTCAACTGCACACAACTTTGGAATTGTACATACAGGTTTGCAGCACATTAGTTGTCTGTGTAGTATGGAATACTGATGTAGTCTAACCAATCACTGGCAGACCACAAAAGGCACAGTTATGAAGTAATGACAGACTGCCTATGTCCCCGCACAAGGCAGCATAAGGGGACTGTCCCAGGTATATCTGTGAGTCAGCTGAAAGTAGCTTCCAATCAAAACTGCACTCAGCTCACCCCACCACCAGCCACAGGTTTATCACAGGTCATATCCTTGCTGTTGAGAATGAGTACAGTATGATCCCATTTCTGTATGGGAATACCCACAGAATGCAGCATGCTGAAAAGGTGTCCTATGCAGGTGTGTCCCTAGCTGTAAACAGCACCCTGCCTGCATACAGACCAATGGATCAATATGGACAGGAACTATTGCCATTTACACATTGCACACTTACCCTGTCACCCCAGGGGAATCCACTGGCTCACAGCCTAGGAATATAGGAGTGACAGAATGCACTGGCCTGCTACAGATGGCCTGCATCACTTCCAAATGGCCTACAGTCCTCTGTCAAAGGCCTGTGCCTCACCCGTAGTGCCAATGTATGGTATCTCATCGGGTCCCAACTAACAACCTAACACAGTCAACAGAACACAAATGCAAGGCCATGTTCATAGATTCATAGGTTGGTACTAGGCAATTGGGCCCTAGGGGTAGCCATAACAATTCCCTGGCTATTACTTCCCTGGTCTCCTGTCTAACAGGGCAATTGACATGATCCCTGGGGTGAATTTCCTATCTCCCATCCAATCGTCAAGGTTCTTTTTGAAGAGGGCCAAAGAAGCGCTCAGCTTGACATGTATGGGCAGTCTATTCCAGAGTATGGGGAGTCTCTGGGTCAGGAACCTATCCCTCCAGCATGTTTTGTTCATTGTGATGACCAGGTTTAGATCCCTGGAGTGTGTGGCTCTGAGGGATTGGGATTTCTTTAAGTGTAGCATGTCCAAAAGCTCTGGGTTTGATATGGCCTTGTATGTTAAGCAGAGATCGCCTCAGCAGGCGATATATGACAGAGTATAGCTGGAGTTTTTTTAGACGGTCAGCATAGGGCATCTGCTTTAGGTTTGTGATTCTTTTAGTGAGGTATTTCTGTAGCCTTTCCAGTTGTTGCAGATGTCTTGTGAGGTACATACCAAATGGAGTGTTCTATTGTATAATGGGTCTAATGAGGGATGAGTACAGTGGGAAAATTACCACCTTTTTTCTGCATGAAAAGACCTTAACGATGAGGTGTGCCACACAGAAGGATTTTCTGACTATTGTGGCAATGTTATTATCGAAGGTGAGACCACTGTCCACTTTTTTCCCTAAGTCCCTTATCACACTTTCGGTGTTTAGTGTACTGTCACTTATGTGGTAATTCAAGAGGACATGGTTTTTACCAAAGGGGATAACTATACATTTCTTGGCATTGAGCTTGAGCCCATGGCTCTGGCACCCAAGCATCTGTTTCTGTAAGGCACTTTTGTAGAATATCCGCATCATTTGGAGATTCAGTAATGGCTCCCAGTTTGCAGTCATCTGAGAACTTTGTTAGCCAGAGTCCCTTAGTGCTGGCCTGTACTTCAGAGAAGTAGATGCCAAACAAGAGCGGTCCCAGGACTGAACCCTGAAGTACACCACTTGTCACTTGTCTGGAGCTGGATTTTGAGTCGGCTACTTTTACAGTGTGAGTTCTGTCAGTAAGCCAGTTGGCAACCCATCGAGTGATGTTGGGATTAATGCCCATCTTAGTAAGTTTATCTATGATTACAGAGTGGGGGATGGTGTTGAAGGCCTTGGTGAGGTCCAGATAGGCTGTGTGGACTGCCTTGCCCTCATCAACGGCTCTGGATACTGATTCGAAGAAGTCAATCAGGTTGACGAGACACGATTGGCCCTTTACAAAACCAAACTGGATGGGGTACAGTGTTTGAAGGTTGCCAATGTCTTTGTTTATAAGTTCCATGATAATGCGTTCCATGGCTTTGCAGATTAGGCTCATCAAACTGACAGCACGATAGTTTCCAGGGTCCAAGGTGGATCCCCCCTTGTGGAGTGGGATAACTGTAGCTGTGTGCCACTCATTGGGCATGAAGCCTGAGGTGAGGCTATGATTAAACATGAAACTTAGGTGAGGTGCCAGTTCATTTCTTAGTTCATGTAGTACACAGCCCGGGATGTCATCTGTTCCCATGGATGCTTTATTCTTAGCTTTGGAGAGTGCGTTTTTTACCTGTGTGGCCGTGATTACCGGAATTTGGTAATCTTTTGGTATTGAGATGGGCCCTTTAGGGGGTGAGAAGGGGGTGAAGTTGGCACTGAATCGATCTGCCAGGATATTGGCACTATCCTTGGGATCAGTATATTTAATGCCATTCTGTTGTAGCTCAGAACAGATCTGAGCATTGCCATTTAGATTCTTGACATAACTATAGAATGCCTTGTGGTTGTCCTTGGAATCTTTGGCAATTTTATTTTCGTAACCTCCGGAGGATTTCAGAGGATTTTATGAGGGCTCTCAGCTTCTTACTGAGACTGGTAAGGGAGTATTTTGCATCCTGGGATTTTCCTCTTTTCTGAAACAATTTCTTCCTTCTGTTGTATAGTTTGTTTATGACAGGGGACCACCAGATTAGCTTCTTTTTTTTGGAGGAGAGTATCTTGGTTCTATTTGGAATAGCACGATTCATGCATGAGTGGATGTGCTCGTACAGTGCCTTAGTGTAGGATTCAGCAGTCAAAATTTCAGTTCCCGTCTGCATGGGTGTCATGAAGTTTGCCACTTCTGACTTGAGTAGCATGAAGTTAGCTTTGGAGAAGTTTTTTATGGTAGTTTCCCTACTGGGGAGTGGGGGTGGGATGTGAACGTCAAGGGTGATTAGCTTATGGTCAGACCTGACCAACGAGGGGGTGACCACTGGCATGGAGCATCAATCTCCCATGTTGGTAATGACCAGGTCTAGGATATTTGAGCCCCTGCTGGGACTATGGTTTAGTTGATCCAGGGCATTGGAATTTATGAATTCCAAGGACAGTTGGACTAAGGTGTTGGTGCCCGAATAGTTTTTCCAATTAATGGCAGGGTAGTTGAAATCACCCAGTATTAGGGTGTTTGGTTCTATCTTAATATTTTCCAGTATGTTTAGAAAGGTGTAGTGAGAATCTTGGGGCATGGTGGGGGATCTGTAGCCAGCTACAATTTGGATTGCAGTCTTATCTAATATTAGTTGTACCTGTAGAATTTCAGATGCATTGTGTTGGGCAACTAGCCTGGAGGTGTGAATATCCTTGGTGAATATGGACACTCCTCCACCTTTAGTGTTTCGGTCTTGATTTGGTGGCCGAAATGTGTGCTAAGAGTTGTAGCAGGTATTGCAGGGGTGCTCTCTGGAACCTTGAACCAGGTGTCAGTTACTGCACAGATATCGATGTTCTCCATTTTTAGAAGTGCCTCCAGAGAGTACATTTTGAGGTTTAGACTTCTAGCATTGAGTATCATTACCTTCAAATTTTGCATGCTTATATCTGTTACTGTGGTGGTTTTGTTCTTTGAGCCTTGCCTAAAAAAGGCACTATAGGGGTGGCAAGAGCCTTAGCCAGTAACCTGAATCCCAGAAGCAACAGGTGCAGACCATCTCTGGCAAAGCATCATGGTCTATTGATCATGTCATCCCAGGCAGAGAGATACTGGATCCCCTTTGAATGACATCAGAAACTTCTCCAATTGTTGAAGTCAATCATTTTGTCCTTATACTGTGGTATCATTCTGGGTAAAGGCAGGGTGCTATTCAGGGCTAGGGTCATACCTGCCTGGGCCACATGATCTGTGAGCTCTTCCATGTCTCTTTTCATGTAGTCCAGGGAGGTAAGTCTCAAGTCATTCACTCCAACATGGACAATGACAAAGTCATATTTGTACTTGTTGTGGAGTGACTTGAGTGCATGCGTGATGTGGCAGATCCTGGCACCCGACAGGCAAATGACTGTAATTTTCTCCTTGTTCAGCCTGGTGAGTGGGATATTAGTGTGCCTGACTATAGAGCCACCTATGACTAAAGTGTTGGGCACGTTGTCTTGCCTTAGGTGCTGTTGTTGGGTGGCACACTGGTGTTCTGAGCTATGTGATTGGTGTTTGTTTGCATTTCAGCTTTGGAGGTCCTTGTTGCTTGGGCAGGTTAATGTTAAAGGCCTCCGCGTAAGTGGGTTTAGTGTTACTATGTGTGGATGTTGGAGGCATGAGTTTTGAAGGGCTATGTGTTGCTTGAGATGAAGTGCAGGTGTTAGCCTTCTCCTCTTGACTGTCTAGCACAATCTTGGGTGGAGAGAGCTTTGCTTTCAGTTTGGCTATGTAAGTGCATCTCTTGGAGGTTGTAGTGTTGGGTGGTAGGAGGAGAGAGTTGGCTGTATACATGAGGCAATTGTTGCATTGCCCCCAGTATGCCCAGATTCACCAGGTGGACAGGAGAAATCATTGGAAGTTGACCGTTGGACAAGCCTGGTTCAGTGTTTCTTTTGTAAAGTACAAGAGCTGTTTTCCCTTACCTTGGCAAGGTACTTTGCAATTATAGGCTGCTTAGAGCCTACGATTAATTTCTCCTTATTAACAAGGAGAGTCAATTGCTTGTATCAGTTTAAGGCTTCCTAGTGCTTTCCAGTAGGTTTTATAGCAAGTGCTAGTCACAGGGATTCAGATTTTAGTGCTACTACTGACAAACCAGCTAGTTCTAAGGGAAAATTTGAAGAGCAGACTTTCTGGCACCAGGAGTAGTTTAAAGTGCTAGACTAATAGGCTAATAAAAGTACAGGGGCACAGAGAACTAGCAGGTCTGAGGGAAAAAAAATTGAAGAGCACCGCTAGCATACAAAAAGTCCAGGATACAGCAAGTCTGTATCTGGGCTACACTAGTTCCCAGAAATGTAGAAAACATTTTATTTATTTTTTTTTTTGTAAGTAGAAAGTGAAGAGGCAAAAGGTAATGAGATAATTCAATATGCGGAAGTTAAAGGGGTGGGCCTTTGCCAGGTTCTCACTATTAACAGTAGAATGAGCTGATGTAATGTGACTGGGCGGGAGTGTCCAGTATCAACTTAATACCAGAGGCGGGCAACTCAAAGCCACCAAGACAAAAAGACCAAAACAAGAACTGGGAGCGTGGGTGGGGAAAACAATTGTACAGATTGCAGAGATATTAAATCAAAATGCAGACAAAAAATGAGAATAAACTCTTATCTTTTCACAATATCACAGCTGGCAGTAGGTCAGTCTCTCTGCAGCAGCTTGAACAACAGGTATATCTGATTTAAAACACAGGACAGAAGCCAAACCAATTATCCAAACAATACAGATGCAGGAATACTTCGGCCGGATAAAACCAGTTCTGTAAACTTTCAGCTACTAAGAAAACAGACAAGGCCTCCAGACAAAGGATTTCACTAAAACTGAGGTCACCATTAAGAGATATACAGCTATATCACAAAAGAAGAAGAATAAATACAGTTGTACAGATTACAGAGATATTAAATCAAAATGCAGAGAAAAATGAGAATAAACTCTTATCTTTTCTCAGTATCATAGCTGGCAGTAGGTCAGTCTCTCTGCAGCAGCCTGAGCAACAGGTATATCTGATTTTAAACACAGGACAGAAGCCAAACCAATTATCCAAACAATACAGATGCAGGAATACTTTGGCCAGATAAAACCAGTTCTGTAAACTTTCTGCCACTAAGAAAACAGACAAGGCCTCCTGACAAAGGATTTCACTACAACTGAGGTCAACACTAAGAGATATACAGCTATATCACACAACAACAAGAATAAATGTTGACAAATCCCAGTAGCATGCCCTCCATGTCCTACTGCATGAACTGTGGACCAATCCATAAATACCGCTGGGATGAAGGGCCAACTATAGGGATACTTCTCAGATATCACTCACATAATGTTAGGAAGAGGATAGAATAACAGAGTGGGGGGAGTGTAGAAGCATGGACATCATGGAGTGTGTGCAGTCTGAAACACTGATGTGTGCCCATACTACCCCTGCCTGCAAACCCAGTAATGGGTGGCTACAAACTCCTCATAAACCATAATGTGAAAGGGAACTGACCAGATATATGACCCCTATCTCTGGGTAACCTGGGTGAATCTGTACAGCTGAGAGGTATGACCACAGCAGGATACGGCCATTCTGTCACGTTGATAGATGTACAAGCAGGGAATCCACAGCCACCACAGTACCAAGGTGCTGGACTATTTACACGGACCCATCAGCAAGTGTCTGCAGCTACCCCTCAAGAATGGCAGGAATGTGCAAGAATGTGTAGGCTGCAGACCACAATACTGGACACAGCTTCATTCATTTTGTATTTCCCAGGAAATCACTGTGAGCAAATAATTATATCTGTCAGTAGTTGAAGACATAATACATCACAGTGTAAAACAGTACATATGTCTGAATATCTCTGCTAACACAAACCATGTAACACAAGCCGCACAGACAGCAATAGTTACAGTATCCCCCAATCTGTCGCCCATTGTGACGCCATATTGTCAACCTATCTACAGATATCCTGCAGAAACAGGTTGCTAGCTGTAGGTGTAGAACACCAATCCTTGGACTGGAGTACAACCCTACCTGGAATGGATTCACACACTCAATACAGAAGGTCATACTGGACATGCTCCTACACTTAGAGAAATGAAGCCCATGTTTGACAACACAGTGGACTATACATATCTGTCATTTGCAGATGTCTGTTCACACACACCAAATTGTACACCATTTATGCTTCACACACACATTGATAGGAATACTCACACATATCCAAGGCCAACACACCTTAATATGTCAAACATACACACACACAGATGTGGGGAAGAGAGAGACACACAGTGACAGCGACACTTCCATTATGAGGCCTGTACCACCCACTACATGTCCAATTGGCCGATGTGACATGATGTGCTGATGTCAAACAATGTAGCCTTTCCTTTAGGTAGCCCTCAGCCCTATAGTGTCTGTGGTGCTTGTGATAACTGTGTAACACGATAGTACAAATCAGTATTCATGTAGCATTGGTATACTCAGTCCTGTTAAATGTAAAGTTGTGTGTGACTGAGAGTGTGTGTGTGTGTGTGTTTCCAGAGGAATGGTCTATTGCCCATCCACACACACTGCACTTCCCATTGCCCATGTTAGCACTACTGCTGATGTCAGTCACCTTGAAATAACTCTTTGGCCAAATCTCAGCCCAATAAGCTATGTGGCGCTTGTGATAACTGTGTAATACTATAGTGTAGCAAGCTAGTCAGGCAGGAGTTCTAATCCCTGACATGGCAACTGTTAAACTGTGTGTGTGTGGAGATGAATGATTTTGAGGCCATTCACACTCACTACACCTCCCATTGCCCTACTTTAGCATGTCTGCTGATGTCAGTCACCTTGAAATAACCCTTTGGCCAAGTCTCAGCCCTATAGGCTACATGGTGCTCGCAATAACTGCGTAATACTGTAGTATAGAAAACTAGTTAGGTAGGAGTTTTGATCCTGGTCCTGGCAACTGTGATAATGTGTGTCTTTGTGTGAGAGAGTGTGTTTGTCTTTGTTGACATCTGATTTTGTGGACATTCACACTTGCTAGTCTCCCCTTACCCCTCCTTTAGCACTGCTGCTGATGTCACTCACCTTCAAAGACACCTTTGGGCAGCTCTCCAACATATAAGCTCTGTGGTGCTTGTAATAACTGCATAATACTAAAGTGTTGCATAATAGTTAGGTAGAAGTTCTAATCCCAGACATGGCAACTGTAAAACTGTGTGTGTTTGTGTGAGAGAGTACATGTGTCTTTGATGCACCTGATTCTGTAGACATTCACATTTACTACTCTCCCCTTATACCTCCTTTAGCACTGCTGCTGAGGTGACTCACCTTCAAAGATACCTTTGGACAGCTCTCCAACATATAAGCTCTGTGGCGCATGTGATAAATGTGTAATAGTATAGTGTAGCAAACTAGTTAAGTAGGAGTTCCAATCCTGATCCTGGTAAATGTGAGTGTTTGTGTGAGAGAGTGTGTGTATCCTTGTAGAAACCTGATTTTGTGATCATTCATACTTAAAACACTTCCCGTACCCTTCCTTTTGCACTGCTGCTGATGTGACTCACCTTCAAAGATACCTTTGGACAGCTCTCCAACATATAAGCTCTGTGGTGCATGCGATAACTGCGTAATACTATAGTGTAGCAATTTAGTTAGGTAGGAATTCCAATCCTGATTCTGGCAACTGTGTAAATGTGAGAAAGTGGGTGTATCCTTGTAGAAACCTGATTTTGTGGTCATTCACACTTAAAACACTTCCTGTACCCCACCTTTAGCACTGCTGTTGATATGGCTCACCTTCAAAGATACCTTTGGACAGCTCTCCAACATATAAGCTCCATAGCACATGCGATAACTGCATAATACTATAGTGTAGCAAACTAGTTAGGTAGGAGTTCCAATCCTGATCCTGGCAGCTGTGTAAATGTGAGTGTTTGTGTGAGAGAGTGTGTGTATATCCTTGTAGAGAACTGATTTTGTGGTCATTCACACTTACTACACGTACCTTACCTCTCCTTTACCACTGCTGCTGATGTCACTCACCTTCAAAGATACCTTGGCACAGCTCTCCAACATGCAAGCTCAATGGCACATGCGATAAAAGTGGAATAATATAGTAGCAAAAACTATATAGGTATGGGTTGAATCTCATCCCTGGCAAGTATTTGCATGTGTACATATGTCTACATATGTATGTCTGTACCTCAAAGATTTTGGTCCCATTTACACCCAGTTACACATCTCAGTGCTGGACTTTAGCAGTCCTGCAGATATCATCCATCTTAGAAGTACCTGTTGCCAGCCTTATACCATGTAAGGTCAGTGGTGCATGTGGTAAATGTGTAACATAATGGTCTGAAAAGATTGTTAGATAGAGGTTTGAACCTCACCACTGGCAAATGTATATGTGTGTAGGGTAAAATATTTTTTGGATTCTCTCACCCACTACATCACCCAATGCCAGTATTTACAAGGGCTGGTGATGTTCCTCACCTTTAGAAGTACTTTGGGACAACATCCATCCTATAAGCTCCATGGAGTGTGCGATAAATGCGGTACGCTGTAGTAGCAATACATAGCTAGGCAGGGGATTGAATCGCAGTACTGGCAAGTGTGTGTGTGTGTGTGTGTGTGTGTGTGTGTGTGTGTGTGTGTGTGTGTGTGTGTGCATGTGTGTCTGTCATCAGTATCCTGTGTGGGGTTGGTGTGATTGTGTAATATCAGGATCCATTAAGGAGGGTGGGTTTTGCTAAATTATTATGTTGAGGACCTAGTATATGTCAAAATGTCCACATTACAAGGCCAACAGATGTCAAACACCGGAAAGGTTGGTGCGGACATTCTACAGCCCAAAATGTGACAGTATGGATTAATGAACAATATAAGCAACCCTTCTATTACTCAGGGACCACTCTCCACCCATGTATCATACAGAAACATACTTGGCTAGGCAACAACCATTACAGGTAGTTCCCCTGCATATTGCCTCACAGATAGTACCCATGGTGTAATAGCAGTGGACTACATGCCTGTTGACCACAACAGTGCCACTGACATCAGAAAGTACTTTGATGTGTTACATCTCCTGACTGAGTGTGTGTTATCCAGCAAGTAAAAGCATATGACACTCTGTTCTATCCCCTCAGTAGCCAAATAAATGTGTACAGTGCCCCTTT
Organism: Protopterus annectens; assembly: GCF_019279795.1. Taxonomy (NCBI): domain Eukaryota; kingdom Metazoa; phylum Chordata; order Ceratodontiformes; family Protopteridae; genus Protopterus; species Protopterus annectens. The sequence continues at coordinate 975,306,155 of NC_056741.1, read as the reverse complement.
TGCCATGTTCCCCACTGGATGCCTGCAGCAACTGTAGAGTCTGCAAACATACCCGACAAAGGGAATACCATGCCTTAACACATGCCCTGTATATACAGACACCACTAAGTACAGTGAATACCCGTATCATACAGTCTATGTAGGTGCAATCACGACCTCAGTTACATAGCCAGGTCTCACCAAATGAGGTCAGGAATGCTACATCAGAAGATACCAATCTGTCCACACAACATTCCCCAGAGACCTCAAGTACACTTCCACATGTCAAAGAACAGGATATGTGCACAACCCAGGCACTGTCCAAGTTATGGAATATAGATCAATTACATAGGAAGCAGTGCACATCTCTGGCCACCCATAATAGATACGTGGATGAGTGGATAGTGAGAACAATACCCACCCCTGGGAACCATTCCAGTGACTACATCCCTGAGCCACACTGGGGACTATTGTTATGTGGCCAGATGCCAAGGTATTGCCTTGGGCTAGCCTTGTAGAGCCTTCAGGCCCATTCACCTATGACAAACCTATGAAGCAATGAACTTATGGATCTCAGTACTGACAAATGTGTGGTGTGTGTGTGTGTGTGTGTGTGTGTGTGTGTGTGTGTGTGTGTGTGTGTGTGTGTGTGTGTGTGTGTGTGTGTGTGTGTGTTTGTGTGTGTGTGTGTGTGGTGTAAATAGTAATCCCAGTGTGTTTGGTTGATGAATATCCCCTGTGGCTGTGGTTATTAGCAATTGGAGGTGTGTCCAAACCAGAACATGTACCATTCTACAACAGATGTACATCAACATGTACCTATGTACAACCCACAGCCCTATAATCTGAGGCATATGCAATCACTTTGTTACAGACCAGGAATTACCGTGCACATACTGTATCCTGCCTATGACATGGTGGAAGTGTCACCATACTGCCATACCCTGTGGCCTTGCTGCAGGGCCACATCCTGGTGACACACAGATGCCAAGAACGGACATGGGATACAGCATGTGAGAACACATGTACTGAGCACTTAACTTGCTGGGGGAGAGAGGGATAAAGCTGGCACTGAAAGTGTTGCCAAGACTGTGGCCAATATCTGTTCTCTCAGGATAGGTATTAGCTTTGTGCAGTAACTCGCTTCACTTGTGTTTAATGCTGTGGAGGTTATTGATGTAACTATCATGGCTGCTGCCACAGATGCCTGTCGGGGACTCCATGAGGGATCCAAACTGGTGTCAGAGGCTAATAAGCGAGTTCAACCATCATGGGACACCACCTTTCCATGCAACAGTGTCCTCCTTTTGATGTACACTTCAGTAATGGCAGGGAGCATCACATTGTCTCCCAGTGTTTGGAGGACAGTCTCTGGGTTCTTTTTGCTCTGGCTAGTACCATGCATTCATGTACCTGTTTGTACAGTGCCTATGTGTATGATTCAACAGTCATGCAGCTACATCCCATTGCTATGGGTGCAGTGAACACATCCACCCCTGTTTTCATGGCTACAAACCATGATCACTGTATTGTGCAAGGTGGTTAGCCTTAGGGCCTTAGGTTGGGCTCACACTGTAGGTTAAATATGTGTCCCTCAGCATGTGCCATGTCACGGTGTCTTAGTGGGTGTCTGCATTGCTGGTCTCTGCTGTTTGTGTAGCTGTCCATTGAGTGCCTCTGGGAAGGTGGGTGTGTGGCTTTTCACTGTATGTCATGGCAGTCAAAGTGGGTGTCATGGTGAGCTATGTGTTCCACATGGTGCGGTGCAGGTGTTGATCTTATCCTCTTGACCTGCTAGTCCATTATTTGCTGGAGAGTGCATATGTCCACATTGGGTGATATATGGGTAACCCTCACAGGTCTGAGTGTTTGGAATTTAGAGGGGAGGGTTGTCTGTGTACATGTGGCAGTTGCAACAGTGCCCTGGAATGAACATGTGCACCAGGTCAATGGGTGAAAGCACAGATAACCACCCTTCAAACATGCCAGGAGGGTTGGACATAACTAGTAAGTACTGGGGTGACCTCTGTGATGAATGAGTACTGCTGACAGCTCAGAGGTATGTCACACTTCATGATACAGCAACCTGGTGAAGTGCAAAGCCATAATGCTAATTAAAGTGAAAGATAGAAAGAACTAGCATGATGTACTGGTGGAAAAGAAGGCAGACTGTCTGCCACCTGTAATACTTTTCCACAGCTGTGAAGTTATCAGCAGCTTTGACCATGTAAAAGCTCAGTAATCTCTGTAGAGTGTGCAGTAGCTGCGTAACACTATAGTAGGAATACCTAGATTGGTAGGAGTTCAAATCCCAATACAGGTAAGTGTGTGTGTGTGTGTGTGTGTGTGTGTGTGTGTGTGTGTGTGTGTGTGTGTGTGTGTGTGTGTGTGTGTGTATGTGTGTGTGTGTGAATCATGTACTGTCTGGCTCATAACATTTTGACCTGTGTACCACCCTTTACACTTCCCTTCACTCCAATTTAGTAGACCTGTTGATGTCATCCACCTCAGAAGTACCTATGGTTGAATTGGAAATGTATAGGCTCTGTGACACATCTCATAGCTGGGTAGCACTAAATTAGGAATACTTAGATAGGCAGGAGTTATAATCCCAATACTGGTGTGTGTGTGTGTGTGTGTGTGTGTGTGTGTGTGTGTGTGTGTGTGTGTGTGTGTGTGTGTGTGAATCATGTACTACCTGACTCATACCATTTTTTACCTGTGTACTACCCTTTACACTTCCTCTGTACAGTTGAGAGGTATGTCTGTGATATCTCCCACTGCAGAGAGTGACAGATGCTATGGCCATAGCAGTTGTTTTGCAGGACATTAGTACAGCATGTCTTGTTGGGACGTATATTCCTCCAAACCATATTCACATTATTACAAACCAAGTACTGGATTCAATTACTTGCTTACATGTTCCAGTTACCTTTTTTTCTTTCTCCTCTTTTCCACTTTATATCTCATTTGATATTTCTCTCTCTATCTCTCTCTCCCTGTGAACTACACGGATAGAGCTGGTTTGAATAGGTGGCAGCATGGCTTTTTCAGGTGATGCTCATGACCAGGTGATGGCC
>NC_056741.1:975283096-975298096 GCF_019279795.1 Protopterus annectens | reverse complement strand
GTTTGATTCAGCTGTCATGCAACTAGTCCCATTTGCATGGCTGACATGAGATTAGCCACCTCTGCTTTTATGAGGCCATAGTTAGCTTTGGAAAGGCTTTTCATGGTGGTTACCTGTGCAGTGGGGGTAGAATGGCTGTGGATTTCCAAAGATGATTACTTTGTGTTCAGGTATAACAAGTGAGGTGTTGACTACTGGTGTAGAGCAACAGTCGCTCATGTTAGGAAGGACCAGGTCGATGTGATGGGCAGTGCATCTGTGCATGAGTAGCTTTCCCACTTAATGGTGGGGTAGTTGAAGTCAACCAGTATGAGAGTGTTAGGTTGGACACTAATATTCTCCAGGGTGTTTATGGACATGGAGTGGGTACCTATTGCAGGCTACAACCTGAACCACTGTCTTACCCAATGTCAGCTATGCCTGCAGGATCTGTAATGCATGATGTTGGTCTACCACTCTGGAGGAGCATGCATCCTTTATGAATATGAAAATACCACCACCTTTGGAGCTTCAGTCCATGTTCTGTAGCCAAATGTTGTGGAATTATGTATAGGCTGGTACTGCAGGGGTGCTTCCTGCTGCCTTTATCCAGGTCTCTGTTACAGCACAAATGTCATTGTTCTTCATTTTAAGGAATAGCTCCAGTGAGTAAGTTTCCAGATTTAGAATTCCAGTGTGCAGCAGCATGCCCCTCTGACTGCCATGTCTTTGTAGCTGTCATATATTTCTGCATATTTATGTATACATATATATATATATATATATATATATATATATATATATATATATATATATATATATACACATATATATATATATATATATATGGGCGGCCACGGTGGTGCAGTGGTTAGCATTGCCGCCTCACAGCAAGAGGTTCTCCAGTTCGATCCTCGGCTGGGGTGCCTTCTGTGCAGAGTCTGCATGTCCTCCCTGTGGGCGTGGGTTTCCCTCCGGTGCTCCGTTTCCTCCCACATCCCAAAGACATGCTGCAGGTGGATTGGATACTCTAAATTGGCCCTAGGTGGCGTGTGAGTGTGCCTTCTGTGGAAGGTTGGGCACCGCGGGCTGGGCTCGACACCGTAAAAAACTCCACTGCCAATTAATGTGCGGACAAGGTGATCCGCCCCTAACTGAAAAAAGGAAAAAGAAGAAGAAGAAGAATACACACACACATATATATATATATATATATATATATATATATATATGCATTTCATAGGTTCATAGGTAGGTACTAGGCTATCTGACTAAGGGTGTTTATAAACCTAGCCAGTGTGTGTCAGCTTTCGATGCCCTATTGATTAATTAACTGAGCCTCTGTCAAGAAGAGCCAATGATGTGATCCTAGGGATGTATTTTCTGTTACCCATCCACTCGTCAAGGTTTCTCTTGAAGAGTATTAGTGAGGGGCTCTGCCTAATGTAGTTAGGAATTTTGTTCAAAAGCATGGGGAGTCACTGTGACAGGAATCTATCCCTCTAGCATGTTCTTTTTATTGTTGTGGTGAGGTTTAGCTCACTAGAGCGAGTGGCTCGCAGTGACTTGGATTTCTTTACGTGGAGCATGTCCATCAATTCTGAGTTGGACGTGGCTTTCTAAGTCAGGAAGAGATCACCTCTGAGTAAGCAATATGCCATTGAGTACAGCTGGAGTTTTTCCAGTTGGGCTGCATATGACATATGTTTGAGGCCAGTAATCCTCTCGGTGAGGTACTTTTGCGGTCTTCCAAGCTGTTGGAAGTGTCTTGTGAGGTACATCCCAAATGGGGCATTGTACTCTATGATGCGTCTGATGAGTGATGAGTAGAGGGGCACTATAACCTCCTTATTTCTAGATGTGAACCCTTTAGTAATTAGATGGGCTACACAAAAGGATTTCCTGACAACTTTGGCAATATGATTGTCAAAGGAGAGATTACTATCTACATGGGTCCCCAGACCTCTTATTACCTCTTCTGTATTAAGGGGGCTCCCACCTATGTGGTAATTCATGGGTGTTTTGTTTTTCCCAAATGGGATGACTATGCATTTTTTGGCATTTAGCTTGAGACCATGTCTTTGACACCAGGTGTCTATCTCAGTAAGGCCCTTTTGGAGAATGTCCGTGTCAGCCAGAGAATCAATTATGGCTCCCAGTTTGCAGTCATCGGCGAACTTGGTTAGTCATAGTCCTCCTGTGTTTGCCTGTACTTCTGAGAAGTATATGCCAAACAGTAGGGGTCCCAGGATTGAGCCTTGTGGGACACCACTTGTGACTGGTTTAGAGTCGGACCTGGAGCCCGCTATGCATACCGTGTGAGATCTGTCTGTAAGCCAGTTGGTAACCCATCTTGTGACATAGGGGTTTATGTACAGGCTGGTGAGTTTTTCTATAATTCCTGAGTGGAGAATGGTGTTAAAAGACTTGGCGAGGTCAAGGTAGCCTGTGTGAACTACCTTCCCCTCATCTAAGGCCTTGGTGACTGTCTCGAAGAAGTCAACCAGGTTTAATAGGCATGATCTGCCCTTAACAAAGCCAAACTGGGTTGGGTCAAATGTTTGGAGGTTCCCAATGTCTTTGTTAATGAGTTCAATGATGATGTGCTCCATAGCCTTGCAGACCAGGCTAGTCAGGCTTATGGGGAGATAGTTACTAGGGTCAGTTGTGGCCCCTCCTTTGTGGAGTGGAATAACCATTGCTGTGCACCATTTTATGGGCACATAGCCTGTGGAGAGGCTGAGGTTGAACAGTGTGTTTAGGTGGGGGGTTAGTTTTTTCTGTAGTTCGTGCAAGATGCAGCCTGGGACACCATCTGGCCCCATTGACGCTGTGCTTTTGGCTTGTGAAAGGGCTGTTTTCATCTGTGCGTCTGTGATTTCTGGGACACTACACTTTTCTGGTATTGTTGTGGGCCATTTTGGGGGTGAAAAGGGGGTGAAGTTCGCACTGAATCTATCTGCCAGGATGTTGGAAATATCAGTGGGTTCAGTATATTTTGTGCTATTTTGCACTAGCTCAGAGCATATCTGCGAGTTGCCACTTAGATTCTTGACATAGCTAAAGAATGCTTTGTGGTTATCTTTCGAATCCTTGGCTATTTTTCTTTCGAGGTTAGCCTTGGAGGATTTTATGAGGGACCTTAGTTTCTTACTGATACTGATCAGGGATGTCTTTCCTTCTTGGGATTTGCTTTTTCTCTGAACTAGTTTCCTCCTTCTATTGTATCACCTTTTAGGGCAGGGGTCCACAGACTAGTTTCCTTCTCTTAGGGGAGTGATTCTTGGTTTTGCTAGGGATGGCATGATCCATGCATCCTTGTAAGTGCTCATAGAGTGTATTTGTAAAGGTTTGTGCAACTTGGACACTTTTATCCTTTAGCCTGGGGGCTGTGAAACTTACCACATCTGCCTTAAGTAAGTTGAAGTTTGCTATAGAAAAGTTTTTCACTGTGGTTTACTTGGTTGGAGGTGGTGGTGTGGTGTGGACATCCAAAGTGATTAGTTTATGGTCTGATCTAACCAGTGACGGCTTGACCTCCAGTGTGGAACACCTGTCGCCCATGTTGGTGATGACCAGGTCCAATATGTTTTCACCTCTGGTAGGGGAGTTTACCAGCTGATCCAGGGCATTTGAGTTAATAAATTCCAAGAAGTGCTGGATCTGGGAGTTTGTACTTGAGTAGTTTTCCCAGTTAACCTTAGGGTAATTGAAATCGCCCAATATCAGGGTGTTCGGTAGGACCTTCATGTTTTCCATTTTCCATGTTTTATTAACTTTTCTATATATATGTATGTATGCATATATGTGGATATAAATGTGGATGTGTGTGTGTGTGTGTGTGTGTGTGTATATATATATATATATATATATATATATATATATATATATATACATACATAAATATATATATATGTATGTATATATATATATATATATATATATATATATATATATATATATATATATATATATATATGCTGCATTATATGTTTGAGAAAACATCACACATTTCTATAGCTCAGATGGCTGAGTGGCAAATTGCTGTGGCTATGGTTTGCAGGGTCCTGGGTTTGAGATTTGCAAGGGCTGATTATTTTGTTGCTGGGCAGAACAAGGGCTGTTGGATACAGAGTGATTAAGGCACTTTTAAGCAGTTATAAGTGGGTTTGCACAACGGTAAGCAATGTAACTTCCAGTTAAATATGCTTGCAGACAGCCTTAAAAGTGCTTAATCTGTGTTGGCATTGCTTAGCGCCACACAAACAGGCTTAATCCCGGTTACTACTGCTTAAAAGAGCTTACTCCCACTTACCCCCGTGCTAACTTCTTTAAAAGAAAAGAAAAGAAAAAAGGGGTGATAGGAAAGTGGTGAAAAAGGGGGCATGCAGAGGGAAAGTAGCTAGGGATGTGCAGGACGGGTCTTGAGAAGGTCCATAGCTGTCCATTTCTTCTACAGCAACAGCTGTGCATATATACTGAATTGAGAGGTATATTCTCAAACCCCTGAGAGAAGGGTGAGGACAACAATACTGTGTTGTGAAGCCAGTTAGACCAGATTACATGTGTCCAGTTGACACGTGTGCAAAATGGACAGCTATGTATGGGGCAAAATTTTTTTATGGAACAAATTGCCCTTTTTTTTAAGGTGAGAGTGGGATGTTGGGGAAGGATAGTAGGTATATTTGGGGAGGTAGGTTGGGTAGGAAGGCAGACAAGACAGCATACAGGGGCAGTATATGACACATGTGTGGGGGGTAAACACCTTGGACTGGGAGGGGTGTTTGGAAATCGGAAGCCCATGAGCCCCCAAATGGAAACAGTGGGACTGAGGTCCCCACCCATGGGCAGTCACTACTGCACCTTCATGGCCCTGAAGGTGCGCGTGCTGGGGGCTGAGCAAGAGGGACAGTCTGACCCTCTAATTGCACCACGCAGCCCTCAATCTGGTGTAGCAGATCTCTAAACTCTTTTCACTAAGCACCAATCCCAGACCTGGCTTTGGGTGATGTTATCCTGTCTGTGCCAGCTCCCAGGCAGGGGACGAACCCCATCCCCTGAGGCGGTTACACCCAAAGGTGGTACAGGACCAGCAGACGAGGAGGTCCTGGGGTGGGTCCCAGATGTGCTGGGGCCCGGTGCCATGGCCAGATTAGGTGGGAGAGGTGAGTCCGCTGGGACCAGCCTTCCCAAACGTGCTATGGTGTTGCAGTTTTAGAACATATGTGGGTTAGTAATAATTAACACAATCCAGGATTAGTTATAACAGCATGCATAGATATTCCCATTAACCCAAAACAACAGATTTGGAGCAGTTGCATAGCAAACAGAACACATGCATATATGGAACCACAGTGGCCATTACAATGGCATGTAGGTTACCTTGATAGCAACAGGCCACCAATGATAATATTTCAATATGAAACATTAATAGAAACACATTTCAATATTTGTTGAACAATAGGACATATGTCTCAACAGTAGGTTTGGTGTAAAACATACCCATTAATTTTTGTGTTTAGATTACTGTTGCAGATATGGTGGGGGGAGAGAGAGATGTCAATTAAAAGCTTGTATATCCTTGCAATACTCACAACTTTAATGATCATCGCTCTAATCATTACTCTACAGGTATTATTACAATACCCTATGGCCTTGGTTTGGCCAGTGGTATGTTTGTACGCAGTGTATAATTCAACCGTCTTCTAGCTTCTTTCTACTTCTCTTACCTGGAAGACCTGTGGGGGGAATGTTTAACACTACCTGACTGTTTCTACACATATTCCCAGATTCCTAGTTAAAATTTTATGCATACAGCTTACTACCACTCCTGGGATTCAAACCTTGGCTGTGTCTGCTAAAAATACAACAATTTGTGTTTCTTCAGAGTGAGCCATTTAGAAACTGCTGTTTCTTCCTTCAGTGATTTCTCTCTCTCTTGGTTGTACAATCTGGTCTTGTAATTGCAACATTCTTATGCAGACATTCCTAGACATATTTCTTATGTAGCACAGTGTGACAAACAGTGGTTGACACAACAGTACTATTCGGATATCAGATCTTGGTGAATGCAACATATCAGGCCATACAATACCAGAGTAAACACAACCAGTCCAGGATTTAGAACTTTATTGCCAGGCAGTTACACTTTTATTTAAATATGACCTATATGGGACTATTACTGTCATATTGTCTTGTTTATTCAGTAGAAACCATACACATTTTTTATACTGCCAGGTGACATTTTACTCCTTTATATTTATTTGGTATGACTACTACAAGCAGGATTGTTACTCACCAGCCTCGTGATGCAGCCTTTGCAACCTGTTGGCATGGGCTTCCTGGTTCACACGCCACTCAGCTGCAGCTTTAATGAAAACAGAGAAACAATTATGCATACCTATCCATCACATACACATGGTGGACTTTGATAAACAGTTATTGCTATGAATACTTACACACTGCTGGGACAGCTCCCCTCTCTCTTGCATCTTAGAGCCACTGTTCCAAGAGCTCCCTCTTCCTCGGTTTCAAGTCGGCATAGTGGTGCTGGACCTGCTCACTAGTCTGAGGATACCAGTGGCACTGGTGAGATCACGGACTAGACTTTCCCAGGCTTCCACTTTATATTAGGAGCCCTGATACTGGTCCAACATCCATGTCACTTCATGGATTTTTACCAGGAGTTCTATCATGACCTTGGACCCCTGTATGCCCCAGCACTGCACCCGAAAGCATATGCCCTCTCCAACTTCCATACTGCCTACAGTGGAGAGCAACAACCAGTTATGAGTTGTATTCCCACCTACGGGGTTTAAATATAGCCAATTTCTCACCCTATGTCATGATTGGATGGTTTTGAAAATGCTGACCTAAGCTAAGCTATGGGCAAACCTGCTTAGCTAAGGTTGGCAGTGCTTAAAAGGGCAGGTTCAGCATTGCTTACCAATGGGCAAATCCACTTAGCTGGGCTATTCATTGCTTAGTATTCATATGTACACAATGCTTACACCTGATCTGCATAGCTGTGCAATGCTTAGCATTGCTTAAGTTTTATTATATTGATCTACCACCTGTATGGGATTGATTCATCATTCATTATATAATGTAGATTTATTTACCTTCCCTGACATCCCCAATGTGCTGTAATTAATTTATTCTTGTGTGACTATACTGTATGGGGCACTTGTGTTTATATGGGGGTTTCACTACTTTATTACACTGACACCTCACATCTGGGCCTAATACACTATTCTGGTTGAGAAAGATAAGTTACTTCCTACATAAATATACAAATAAATTAAAATTGTTATGTTTACACATACAAAATATAAATGGCTTTAGTGAGGCTTGAACCATGAATGATTACATACAAGGCATACAGTCTAACCACTACTCTATTGCATTTATACTTACACTAAATGTCTATTGCTTTTTAACTTATCCTGCTGTTTCAGCTGGGCTAAGCGTAGCTAAGCAACGGGCACACCTGCACAGCTATACTTAAACTTTGCTGCATATGTAAAAAAAAATAATTTATTTGTTATGTTTTTTAATTTGTACCCTTCAGAATATCCATGCTAATGCTGAACATGTTATTCTATCAACTTTCTGGCTTTGTAGGGATGATTGTCCCTTATGTCTTTGTCCAGATTCCTTACTCTGATGGGTTGGGAGGTGTGCGCTATGTGCTTATACTAAACCTGTTACTCTATCAACTTTATGGCTTGGTAGGGACAATTGTCCCTTATGGCTTTTCCAGATTTCTTACCCTGATGTGTTGGGGGTGTTACAAGTGATCTCACTCATTTTAAATTGCCGAATGGCAATTCTGGAGTGCACGGGGCGTGTGTATTGTGAGAGCTCTGCTCTCAGTCACACCCCCTACACTCGTACAAAGAAGTGAGTCCATTTTACAGCATGGCAGCGCGCCTTCATACATATTCATGGAGCACTGCTCTGCTGAACAGCCACAGTTGCTTCCGTTCAGGAATAAGTTATTCCTGCATGGCCATTTGCTAAATCCAGGGGAAGGTTTTATGTTGTTACAGAAATCGTCAGAAATATCAGGTAGACTATTAGAAGCCATAATAATTAAATGGTCTATATATTCATTGGTATAACACATAGTTAATATTCATGTTACATTGAATGTCTATCTGGATACAATCTAAACTTGTGGTCCAGTGGGCTTGATGAAAATACTGTATGTTCTCTAAACAGACATAACATCTTCAGGCCTAGAAGTGAGTAAACTCTATATAAAAATTGTTTAACTGGTATTTTTCCTTGACAACTGGACCCCAGGATATATTACCAGTTCCACATTAAAGACCAACATTAAACAATTAGTACATCTACTAAAGCAATTTTTTTTTACATAGGATCATAAACTTCTGACTCTGTATCAGTATAGTTTATGGTACAACTACTGTGTTATACTGCTTTGACTACAGTGGTTATGACAGCTATAAAGCAGGCAAGACAAAACAGCAGGAGAATTATTTCAAAGATAACCAAGTTGAGATATGCTGATCATGACTGACACCTTGATAGAGCACATCTTATTGTGTTTGATTTTATTCTTGTGTGCAACTGTATTTTATATGTATGTGTCTCAATGTGTGTGTGTGTTTATACACATATGTATAATTAGATAAATGATGGGAAGGTGAAGGTAAGTGTATGCACATGTGTATGCAAAAGCTCAGCAGTGAATAATTGAACTGCATGAAACCTCCAACTCATAGACTTAAAACTCATATTTTTGCAAATATAATGAAGAAAAAAATTATCTTATTTTGCAAGAGGGAAGCCGTGCTCCTGAGCTTCCTCCATACTCCCTTTTTATTATTCTCACTCTGAGGTTGCTCTTTCTCCTCCTGTGCCTGAAATTAATATTTGACCGCTGCCAAAATGTTATACTGGAACTCATTCCTTCGTAATTAAGGTCAGGTATAGCAGTGGCATAATTTCTCTACCAAATTTGCTGCTTCAAATAATAAAGCTTTTCTGGCTACATTAATCTTGTTGATAGATGTCATTGGAGTTTGTCTTTTTGAATTACAACTCTGTGAATCCTCCCTCAGAGTATGGAGCACTGGTTTTACTGGGTTACTGGTTTTGATTCCTCTCCACTGTCAGCAGCACTGCTGACCTAAGGCTTCACACTTAGGTATTCAGGGAATCATCATCTTTTCTCTGCATTCATTGGTCAGCACTTGCCTCAAGTCATAACTGCAAGAAGCTGATGTAAAGAACTAAGCAACTTTGACTGTTGTGACTTTGTCGATGAAATTCTAAGTCATTTTTAATGGTCATAATAAGTAGGAAACATGCAAGATAAACAGAGTCACAAATAAAGTGCATATAAATAAATATATAAGAGTGATCTGATAGATAAGATCATCAAAACTGAAAACTCAGAAATGTATCTATATATCTCAGTAAAGACACTGCAGTAAATGAAAAGGATACTGAAGTAACTGCAAGACCTAAAAATGGCTTCTACAGACAGCAATATTGAAGTCTTACCATTGATGTTACCCACGTTCATCAATACTTTTCTGCTTCGGGACGTTCCCTTAATTGTAAGTAAACTGAAGCTGGGATACCTCACTAAGAGGATTTTAGGCCTTAGACAAATGCCCTATATGGACAGACTCAAAAAACTCCAGTTATAGTCTGTCTCTTATCTCCTACTTAGAGGTGATCTCTGCTTGACCTACAAAGCCATGTCTGGCTCAGGGCTGCTAGATATGCTACACCTAAAGAAATCCCAATCCCTCCGTGTCACATGCTCCAGGGACCTAAACCTCATTACCACAATAAACAGAACATGCTGGAGTGACAGATTCCTAACCCAGAGACTTTCCATACTCTGGAACAAACTTCCCATTCACATCAAGCAGAGCACTTCATTGCCCCTCTTTAAAAAAAATCTTGATGAGTGGATGGGCAATACGAAGTTCACCCCAGGGATCACTTAAGTGGCCTTGCTTGACAGGGACACTGGGAACTAATTTTGGGAGGCATGATGCCAGGGAATCTTCTTGGGCTAGGCTTATATAGGCTCCAGGGCCATTAGCCTAGTACACACCTATGAACCTATGAACTTCTGAAGTTCCATATGAGGAGATTCATCCTTTAAATGACACAGTTTAAATATTATCTTTTTTTTTTTTATTATTTTTAGTCTTGATGCCCACTTGTCTTCTTTCGGGTCTATATTATAACACTGAAGTTGCAAAACTTCAAATGTTATAATATCGAACGCACTACATCGAAGGCTGAAAATAATGAAGCTGTGGAACATCAAATTTATACCTAGGGCAAGATTTCGGTGGGCCGTTCCATGGCGTCGCTATTTCCTCCACTGTGGTGCGATAGTTACGGACCTTAGGGTGAGGGTGGGGGTTAAGGTAAGTGGATAGGTAGTAATGTATGTATGGTTTGGTGGAGGATTAGAAGTAGGTTATGCTAAGTGTATGTGTGCGCATTAATTAGATTGTTTGTGTATAGTTTCTTAGGGTAAGTGTGTGATAGTTACGGACCTTAGGGTTAGGGTGCAGGTTAAGGTTAGTGGATAGATAGGAATGTATGTGCGGTTTAGTGTAGGGTTAGAAACAGAGTTTTGTTAAGAGTATGTGTGTGGAGTATTTATTGTGGTGTGCTTGTGTTGTGTGTATGTTTCTCGGAACAGCAAATTTTTTTTCCCTGGGGAAAAATTCACTATTCTGAGTGTTCGATATTACCACATTTTGAAATTCCAAGTTCGAGCTTATGGTATTTTATATTTTGGAATTTTGATTATGTGATATAGACACTCTTTCAGTAAACAGATTATAGGCTATTTGCTACAAAGTATTAGATCTGCTTGCACATAAGACTTGTATTGTAAATTAAAGTGGGGTACTTCCTGTCAAATTTTAAAATACAGCCTACCTTTTCTAATTGTAACTTCCTTCGACATTGCTTAACAGCTTCAGGTTGCAATATACAAATCCTGTAGGTTTATGTTTAACAGCTTTTGAACTGAACATTGTTTCATAACAATTCATAAAACTTTGTTCCACCTTTCGCATCTAAGGGCAACAGCAGCCTTGTCTTTATACAAATTTATTTGTCTTAGTGTTCAACCTTCTCTAGATCACCAAATGAAGGCCAAAGCAATTAAATGTAATTTGAGTAATTTCTGATGCATCTATCTTGCATTGTTCTCTTCACTGCACATATGTCATTATTATATAGAACCCTTTTCTATGGTGTTGCCTCAACATTGTTCAAGTCTAAAACATTTTTTTTTATTATTTCCAGTTCACACCCATAGCTCCTTATGATGTCCAGACTTCTTTATCTAAGCAACTTACCAGCAGTATTAGAAAATTCAGGGAGTCATCAAGAAAATGACAGAAGTTGGTACCAATGTATAGAAAATCTGAGAGTCATGGATGTAAATCAAATAATCAGCACATTTAATCTATCAAACAATGACTGGTTAGCTCTTAATAGCCTAATACATTTTGCACATGATCTATGTAGAACAATAAATAATTCTTCATTTAAATCCATGCCTAAATTTATATTCTGTTTATATGAAGTAATATATAGAGACTTTAATTGGACAAATTTAATTTCAAAGTTATATAAAATTATCATTAATTATAAGAAAAAGACACCAACATTATAAGTCTAGGATGTGTTGTAATACAGAAATGAGTCAATATTTGTCACGTATTATTCATATTTTCATATTGGTGTTAATATTTTCATAACTGAGAGGAGTATATGTAATTAAGGGATATGGTGTGATATGCCATGGTGGAGACAAGGAACTTCATTGTCAAAATCTATTTATGTGACATTATAAGTGAGACATGGCTAGGTGTTTGTCAGTGATTATTAAAATACGTCGTATTTACATAAGTACTTAATACTTCAAAAACTAAGTGACTAACAAACTGTTGCATGACATTAAGTGAAACCTTATATATTGTTGAATAAAACTATCTTTGATATTTGCACTGGAAGTTGTTCATCTTCAGAAATATTCATTTTTATTTATATTGCTAATTATACAATTAATCATATGTTTTCATATTTCTGTTAAGTATCTCAGTCAATATGAATTTATAGAGACATTTCTTGCTGTCATGTGAAAGCTTAGGCTTGGTTAACAAAAAAATGCATAACAGTATATGCTTAGGTTGTATAGTTTCCAAGAAATGAGAATGTATTTGTGAAAGTTTAGCAAAAATCTATCTTGGGGTTTGTGTGCATTATAATATATTACAATATTTATGTAAAGACTATAAATACACTGACTATTATCACTGTGAAGAATACCTATGCTTTTTAAGTTTATTTTTCAGAAAATACACACAAATGCAAGCTGTGTGTAGGATGTTGCAAGTGTAACATTCCATATCACATAGGTATTACTGCTGCATTCCATATCACATAGGTATTACTGCTGCATTCCATATCACATAGGTATTACTGCTGCATTCCATATCACATAGGTATTACTGCTGCATTCCATATCACATAGGTATTACTGCTGCAAACGGAGCCATAATTGACTCTCCAGCTGACATGGACATCCTCCAAAAGGGCCTTACTGAGACGGACACCTGGTGTCAAAGTCATGGCCTCAAACTAAATGCCAAAAAATGCATAGTCATCCCATTTGGGAAAAACAAAACACACTTGAATTGCCACATAGGTGGCAGCCCCCTTAATACAGAAGAGGTAATAAGAAATGTGGGGACCCAGGTAGATAGTAATCTTCCTTTGACAATCATATTGCCAAAGTAGATAGGAAATCCTTCTATGTGGCTCATCTAATTACTAAACGGTTCGCATCTAGAAATAAAGAGGTTATAGTGCCCCTCTACTCGTCACTCATTAGACCCATTATAGAGTACAATGCCCCATTTGGGATGTACCTCACAAGACACTGCCAACAGCTGGAAAGACCACAAAAGTACCTCACCAAGAGGATTACTGGTCTCAAACATATGTCCTATGCAGCCCGACTGAAAAACTCCAGCTGTACTCTGTGGCATATCGCTTACTCAGAGGTGATCTCTGCCTGACTTACAAAGCCATCTCCAACTCAGAATGAATGGACATGCTCTACCTAAAGAAATCCAAGTCACTGCGAGCCACGCCCTCTAGTGGGCTAAACCTCACCACAACAATAAGTAGAACATGCTGAAGGGATAGATTCCTGTCACAGAGACTCCCCATGCTTTGGAACAAAATTCCAAATTACATCAGGCAGAGCCCCTCGTTAACACTCTTCAAGAGAAACCTTGACGAGTGGATGGGTAACAGAAAATACACCCCTGGGATCACTTCATTGGCTCTGCTTGACAGAGAATCAGTTAATTAATCAATGGGGCGGCGAAAGCCGACACACTCTGGCTAGGCCTATAAATGTCCTTGGGCAGATAGCCTAGTACCTACCTATGAACCTATTAATGAGTTAAGCTTCTTTTCATTCAGTCCATCTACATCGTTTTTATTGTCGAAATCTTTTTTAGTATTCCTTATTAGTAGTTTGTTATTAGTATTCTTGTTCTGGTATTTTAAGTTTCGTTGTTTTAAGTGAACATGTATTTATAAATATCAGCTTTGCTTATTTCAATTGCTTTCATATTGCCCATACATTTCTCCACTGCATTTTAACTGTATACCAAATAGCAAATGAAAAAGCACCTTTATTCCAGCCTACTTACATAATCAAATAAATAAAAGCTAACACATAGACTAATGAATAAACAAATAAATTATAAAGTCACAATGGCCATAGCTTCCTCAGGTGTAATGTACAAAATGAAAAATATTGATAGGCTCATAGGTTCGCAGGTGTTTACTAGGCTAACATCCTCAAGGGTCTTTTTAAACCTAGCAATGCATCCCAAATCTCTGACAAGTTCTGTTACCCTGGATAAGTGTAAACAGGGACGTGGGAGGTGAAACATTTACAAGCAGGGTCCGGGGGATGAACCATTTATGGGCAGCCTGTGTCCATTAAAGACATGGGTGCCAAACCAGGGATGAATTTCCTGTTACCCATCCAATCTTCTAAGTTACACTTAAATTGGGTTAGGGAAGAACTCTGCTTCATATGGATAGGGAGCCTGTTGCAATGAAGAGGTAGTCTCTGGGGTACATATTTTATGTCCAGCAGCCGTATTTATATCACAAGAAAGATTTTAGTCCTTAAAATGGGTAATTCTCGTTGTGTTTGTTTTGCAGATATGCAGGAGGTCTATCAGAGTGGAGTCTGACAATGTCTTTGTGCCAGGCATTGGTCTCCCCTCAACAGCCTGTAGGAGACAAAATACAAGGATAAGGCCTTGAGGCAGACTGCATAGGACATGTTACTTATGCCCTGGTATTCTTTTAATGAGAAGCCTAAGTGGATGTTCCAGTTGATGGATATAACTGGATAGGTACATACCAAAGAGGGCACTGTACTCAATGATAGGCCTGATGAATGCTGAACACAGTGGAACTGATGCCCTGTTGTCCACAAATTGCTCCTGGGACCTAACAGCAGCTAGAAGCAAGAAGAATGAAATACATGATCAAATCATAGGGCAACATAAACACTTGTAGCTATAAGGTGAAAAAGTTGCATAAAGGTGGGAAGATGATGCCAGAGACTATAACTGAAAGATGGAGAAGACTGAGGAGAAGCTCAAAATAATGGTAGTTAAAAAATAAGTATGGGTTAAAAAACAAAAATATAGGTTGCTACACGTGCAATGCAAACAGACTGAGATTATGACAGTGCTTGAAATTGTCTTTTTTTGTTTTGTTTTGTTTTTTTTGGGGGGGGGCTGTATAGACATTGTGTGTGAATAACGTTTAGTTTTTTTCCCCTCCCCTTTACTCCACATAGAGCAGTATTCTATGTAGAGAAAAAGAGTACACTGGAGACAAATGTTTGAGCATGCAGCTAAAGTGGTCAGGTGTCTATCTATATTTCAGGCCAGAAAATCAGTTTTA